>NC_061111.1:132249419-132549419 GCF_002878395.1 Capsicum annuum
TCGTGCCTTTGAATGATGGTTCTTGGAGTTCTTGAACTAGGAACTTGAAATCTTGAATAAATTTGCAGAATTAGTGGTGAACTTTGGAGGTTCTTGAAGTTGGATGTAGGAGCTTAGGGTTTTCATTTTGAGGGAATTTGATGAATTATAACATATAATGCTTCTAATAGACTTTAATATAGGATTTGGACGGATTTTGGGAGAGGTAGAGTGATCGAAACGCCCATAAAAATCAAAAAAATTCTCGAAACTGTCCTTTGGTGGACTGTTTTGATAGTCTAAAGTAGATCAACCATAACGTTTTACTCCGATAATCAAATATGATAAAACCAATTCATTAGAAAGAGGACTCTCAAATCTTTCCATTGATATATAGTATCTCACCTAAATCATTGTGTACGAGGAGTTATGATCGTTTGAAGTTGACCCAAAAATTCACTTTTGATAGACTGAAGTAGATCAACCATAACTTTTTGCTCCAATAGAAAAATTGGATGAAACTAATTTTATTGGAAAGAGGACTCGTAGATCTTTCCGTTGATATATAGTAGATCTCCCAGATCATTATGTACAAGGATTTATGATCATTTAAAGTTGGAGTAAAAATACGCCAGGCCTTAGTACTTTTTCCTGTACATTTTGCTGTTCACTACTATTCAGGTTTTGATCGGAATGTTCATAACTCGTTACTCGGGTGTCCGTTTTGGATGATCCACATATCGTTGGAAAGCTTATTTGATACTCTACACAATGGTGGGTCATAATCTAAGACATTTCTAATGAAAAATTTATAATTCATTCTAGAAGATAGAACCTAACACGTTTACATACAAAATTTCGACGAAAAATTTCCCAAGGTATTACAACGCAGATGTCACTTTAGCGGACCCTGGTCATTTATGCTAACATCTCTTAAGCGTCTAAGTGTCACTTATGTGATACTTGCTGTCTTAGCACATGTCGCATAAGCGACCCTAGTATGTCTTAAGTGGCATTTTCTCATGCAACATGCGCCTAACTTACTTGATACCAATATGCTAACCCAGATTGCTTTAGCCAATTTGAACCAACGAAGACTTCAAAATAGGTAGTTGCCTCTAAAAATCAAATAAACTACTAGATAACCAAACTATCAGTTCTAGCAAGTCATAAATGACTTGGGGTATCTATAGAAAAGCTTAAAATGAAAAAAAAAACAAGAAAAAATATAGAAAATAACCTAGAGGGTAATTATAGGAGGTTACTCAGATTAATGATAGAGTTTATTGTTATGTCTTCCAAGGAAAGACCGAGGTTGATGCTTTAGGGATATTATTATAGGTACTATTTCATATGTAATTATATGTGTACTATTTTATTTGATCCAGGTTCCACTTTTTCTTATATATCTATTAAAGGTTCCTTGGGATTGGACTTAGATTGTGATACACTTAATTCTCTTATATATGTGTCTTCTCTGGTTGGAGACTCTATGGTAGTAACATATGTGTATCATAATTGTTCTATCTTGTAAAAATAATAGTAGCATGAGAATGAATATTGACTATAAGCCATTGAATAAGGTGATCAGGAATAAGTATCATTTGCACTGGATAGATAATATTTCTTACCAGTTGCATGGTGTTTTAGTTTTCTGCTTGATAGAATTGAGGTTGAATTATCATTAGTTACAGATCTTGTCTGAGGATATATCTAAGATAGTTTTTATGACTTAGTATGGGCATTATGAGTTCTTGTTGATATCATTGGGTTGACAAATGTGCCGACAACCTTTATGAGTTTTTATGAATAGTATTTTAAAGTTTTTCTTGGATTTATTTGTGATTGATTTTATTGATGACATTAAACTCTAAGAGTATGTGGGAACAAGTAGGTCACCGTGGTATAGTTTTGGCAATTATAAAGGAGAAGCAGATGTATGATAATTTCTCTAGATATGAATTTTGGTTATCTTCTATCTCTTTTTTAAGGAATGTGGTTTTATAAAAAGGAATGATGGTAGATCCTCTGAAGATTGAGGCTAACAAAACTTAGGTTTTGCCTAGCTCCATGACTAAGGTTAGAAGGTTTGAGGATCTTGCTAGTTATTATCACATGTTTGTCAAGAACTTTGCCTCTATTGCTACTTACTTGACATGGTGGAATTAGAAGAAAGTGCCATTTGTATGGTTAGACAAGTGTAAGGAGAGATTTCAAAAGCTCAAGTATCTTTTGACTACAACCTCAATTTTCATATAGCTAGTTGAAGTTAATGACTTTCATATATATTTTTTTATGTTTCACACTTTGGTTTGAGTGTTACATTAATGTAAAACATGAATATGATTGTCTATGCTTCAAGGCAATTAAATCCTTATGAAATAAAATATCCAATCCATTATTTAGAGTTGGTTGCAGTGGTTTCTGCACTTAAGATTTAGAGATACTAACTCTATGGTGTCAAGTATGAAGTGTTTACAGACCATCATTACTTACAATATAATTTTACCAAAAAAAATTTGGACTTGAAGCAAAGTAGGTGGATGGAATTGCTTAATGACTATGATGTGACCATTTAGGTAATGCCAATGGCAGAGTCATAGATCTAGAAATCAATAAGTATGGGTAGTCTAGATTACTTAAGGATATCAAGGTAACCTTTAGCTAGAGCGGTTCAGACTCTAGCATCACAGTTCATATAGTTGGTATTTCTGAAAGGAGTGGAGTGTTGGCTAGTATTTACAAAAGGCTAAATTCCTTGATCAAATAAAGATCGGACAATTGAAAGATGTGACCTTGAATGAATTTTTAAACAAGGTGGTGTATGGTGAATCTTCTGACACCATACAAGATACGTGTGTGGTGTTGATGGTAAAAGGGAACATGAGCATGCTTTGAGTTATATGTTAGATATAGTATTTATTTGTATATGCTCATAGTTCTCGACACTCTATTCATCCAAGTGTAAAAAAGATGTAATATAACTTGAGATAACTCAATTGATGGCCCAGGTTGAAAAGAGATACAATGTAATATGTGTCTAAATTCCATAATTGTCAGAACATAAAATACGAGCATTAAAGGCCTGTGTGTTTCCTTTGATGGATGACCATTCTCGAGTGAAGTAGGAGAGGATAGACATGGACTTTGTAGTAGGTCTTCCTAAGATCTTAGGCCAATATGACTTAATTTGGGTCAGATTAGATAGGATAACCAATTCAAATCATTTCATTCTAGTTAGAGTAGACATCAACTTGAAGTAGTAAGCCAAGATCTATATCAAGGAGATATTAAAGTTGTATGTAGTGCCAATTTCATTAATTTCTAATAAAGGTATGAAATTCACCTGTATGTTTTGGGAATGGTCACATTAAGAATTGGGAACCAAGCTTTATTCAGTACTGTTTTCCATCCCCAGACTATCAGGTAGTTCGAGAGGACTATTTAGGTGCTTGAGAATATGTTAAGGGCATGTGTGATTGCTTTTTGTGGGCATTGGGATAAGCTTTTGCCAATGTGTACGTTTTCATACAATAATAGTTACAATTCTAGCATTGACATGGCTCTATAAGAAGCACTCTATATGAGAAGGTATAGACAACCCATAGAATGATGATGTGAATCCTTTAGGCATAGACTTGGTGAAGGAATTTTAGGAGAAGGTAAGTTTTAAGTTGAAGGAAGCTTAGGAGAAGATGATTTTTACTCAAGGCATGTTATTGGTATCCCAAAGTAGGTAAAATAAGTATATGGATCCAAAGGTAAGGGACATATCATTATAACCCAACAAATAAGTTTTATTGGAAGTATCCCCCATGAAGGGAGTTATGCATTTTGGCAACAAGGGTAAGATTATCCCCTGATATATTTTTCCATTTGAGGTTCTTGATAATATGGGACCAGTAGCTTATAGGCTAGCTTTGCCACTAAGCTAGTCATAGGTCAACTAAATATTCCATGTGTCAATGCTCAATAGATATAATAGAGATTAGGATTATATCATCAAATGGGACTTAGTGTTACTTAATAAGAATATTTCCTTTGTAGATAAGTAGGTTGCAATTCTTGACCATGACTTTCAATAATTAAGAACAAAGAAATTTTGATTTATAAGGTTTAGTGGAAGTATCGTCTTGTTGAGAAGGCTACTTGGGAAACTAAATGAGACATACGAGCAAGTACCCTCACTTATTTGAGGATACAGGCGCTCTTTTACTTCTTACTCACCTTATTTTTCTTATTTGATCATTTGAGGAAGAACGATGTGTAAATTGGCATATGATATAATGACCCTTTTAATTATTACAGCTAAGTATAACATGCTAAATTTTGGATTATGTAGATAGAAGTTTTAGGCTAGGATAGTCTTAGATAAAATCAAAGTGTGGTATGGTGTAGGGTAATCCTAGAATAGATTACCCAAAAGTTAGGTGTCTTGAGTTGATTGTGTGATATCAAAGATGATAAGGAATCTATAAATTTTTAGAAGTTAATTTTGATGAGTAAATTCCATTATAAAAATTGATATAAAAGGATTGGTTTGAAATTTTAAAATTTGAGGGGTGTGTTGCAAAAATGACAAAACTTGGAGAAATCCAAATTTTCTACCTCGCCTACCATACTATAGTAAGTAGCAGGCCGCTACCACTACACTAAAATAGCGAGAATAGGAATTAAATTTGGTTAATCCTACCCATAGCAGGTGGATCTTGCTATAGCGATGCCTCTAAGGAGATATACGGCGACTATAACACTATATGAATAAATACCCCAAAAATTTTATATTTATTTCACATTTTTCTAAGAGCTGGTACAGCTAATTTTGGTAATTTCCACCTAAGTTACATTATATTCCTTTGTAAAGGTAAGTTACTCCCTTTCATTAACAAGTTATTCAATTATTAATCCTTAGAATCACCAGTTTTTAGGATTTGGGATAGATTTAACTTGATCTAGGTAATTATCTTGTGCAATTGTGTGAATTGAGTAGAAAACCCTTTGGTTTTGGTTAAAAAATATTTTATTTACAAATACATGCTTAGAATTCACCACTACACTCATTAAATTACTAGAATTAAGGTGGAATAATGATAAAAAAAACCCTAGAATAGGAGGAATGATAATGAATTTGACCTTTGAGTTATGAGATTAGGTTGTGATCCTCAAATACTATGTCATTGTCTCAAATAGTAATCATATTGTTGGTTTTATACCACAACAAAGTAGAAATTGCATAGAAAGGCAATGCCCAGGCTCATGTAGTGAAAGTTTGGATTAAGGTAGGTGATGATTTAATGTTGTTGAAACTCAACTTAACCGTGTGCACATTAAAAGTTTCTTCATATACTTATTACAATGCATATTCAAAAAAAGTAAAAAGTTGAATGATATCCTAAGAGTCAATCACATGCAATGAAGTTACATTAAAATCTTGTTAGTGTTACAAGTATGACTGTTATTTTCATTGTGGTTGTGATTCTTGTGATATTCACTGGTTATTCTGGGATGTATCAAGTTTTATGAAATCTTTTTGGGACGTTATATTATTATTATGGGATATACCAATATTTGGATATATTTATAAGAATAGGTGATATAAGTTGGTAGGCATTATATGTCTTGGATTTTGGTACATGCACAAGAGCGCAACCCTTTTAGCTCATGTCTAGCAGGAGACCGTAATACCCTTAGTATCTATGTACAACGTATTAATAAATGTGATGATTACCTTATTGAACAAGGTTTATATGTTGAGTTTTTGTATTTAGTTCTTTGTGTGAACAAAAATGTACGATTATGGTCATTGTTATTGTTATAATTAGATCCTTGAGAGGTCCAGGTTTAATTGGAAATGACTGACATACCTCTTTTATTATTATACCTCTTTTATTATCTATTCATTTATGTATTTATGACATGGTTTAGCATATTATTGTGGAGTCATGCTTTGTTGACTTGGATTGAATATGGGTAGTTAGAGTTTTTACTTGAGTTATTACCCATATTGACTTTTACTTGACTGAAATTTGTGTTATTGCTTGAAAGGGTAAATGCCTCATAATTAAAATGCAGTTATATAGTTGATGCTCATGGTTGTTCTTATTTAGTAAGTTGTGGTTGCTTGTTCACATTTTTTATTTTTGATTGGCTAATGACAATATAAGTACAACATTGTTTCTTGTGTACTGATGTATACGTGCACCTTTTTTTATAGATTGTAGGAAATTTTCTAACAACTGCATCGAGACCTCAGCTTTAGAGAAAACAACATTTTGACTCAAGGGTGAGATAAATCCTCTAGGTAGCCATGAGTCATGTACTTAGTTTCTGGTCCATTTGTTTTGGACTTAGACATTTTAGTTGTTTTTGGGTTGAACCCTTTTATTGATAATTGTTGTTATTTTTGTACAATGACTATCAGATTCTAGGGGTTGTTTTAGATATTCATTTTCTTTCCATAGCTATTATTATTAGAACATCCTGAGACATTGGATTATTGAATAAAGTACTTAGTTTATTTGATTTTTGTAAAGAATTAGATTGAGTAGTGAGTCAGATGGTTTTCCCACAGAAGGGCTAGTGTGGGTGCCACTCGTGATTTGTTTTGGTTATGATACTCCCACAAATAAATTGTAATGGCATGTTAATCCTGGCATTTGGGTTTTGGACTTGGTTTTAATTCTTGTGAGTATATTAATTTATCATCTCTTTGTTTAATTTCTATAAACTTAATTACTTCTAGGAACGTGCTTTGCCAAAAACTCTTATCTATAAAAATGGCATCGGTGCATATAATGACCTTTTTTCTTTAGGATTATAAGGAAGACCACTTTTCATTCCTTTAGGAAGCCTAATAATACATACATACATATGATCATAGTTCTATTTTTTTCCTTATGTTTCAAAACTTATGTTGGACATCTCCAAATCCAATCAAGCTTTATACTAAGTTTATGTTGAATTCGTAGTTCTATGGGTGTTTCAGGTAAAAATTTAGATAGAACTAAGTTCAGAACATAGTTTTTAGTTTCTAGTGCATAACCCTAAATAAAAAAATGAAAAGTAGAGTAACTCATATAGATCTAATCATTTCTAAAAGAGTCATGTTTCTTCTTCATGTACACCATTCTTTCATGGAATTTTAGATACAGTCATTTGAGACATTACTCCTTGTTTGTATAAGTAACTAATGAACTCTTTGGAGAGAGATTCGCCACCACGGTCATATTGTGGTGACTTGATATATTTTTATGTTATTTGTTCATTTCTGTCTTTTAACTCTTTGAATTTCTCAAAGAACTCAAACTTATAGTGCAATAAATAAATATATTGATATTTTGAGTAATCATCAATAAAAGTCACGAAATATTCATAACCAAATTGGGCCACAAAAATCAAAATGAAATGACTCCAATTTATCATCTGCTTTATTTTCTTTTTCGGAAAAGGTCTTTTAGTCATTTTTCTATTTAATAGGATTCACATGTTGGTAGTGCCTCCACTTTTAATGAAGCTAGAGGTCCATCTGAAACATACCTCGAAATACTATTACAATACCCCATACTAATCTTAGCTTGATTCAGTTTTTTTTTGCATGCATAAGGGGCTTAAGGCCTAAAATTTTCACTAAATGTTGGGGAATTAGTCATTTTTTTAGGACTTCTAACATTGAGGATTTTTATTTTGGTCTTCCCAACCCTAAGACATTGATTTTTGAATTGATTCATGTTCAGAGATGTAAAAGGTATGTCTTGGAGGATTTTTGGATTTTTGGGGCAAGGTTTGGGTCATGTTTCTATCACAAAACTAGTGGGTCACCAGAATAAGTCTGCATCGTGGCATTAGTCTCGATGTCATGTAGACTGCATTGCGGTGAGGAAAATTAGTGACCACAATTAGACCACATCGCGATGAGCCTACTTGTCCAGTTCTAAATTTAAATGACTAAGGGGTAATTAAGTCTTTTCCCCCTCAACCCAATAGTTCATATCATAAGTTTGAGCATTAGTTAGGGTATTATTCGCTCTTCTTATCCAAATTCCTCTCAAGAAAACCCTCTCCTTTCCCTAAGAATAAAATAGAGTTCCTTTTCCCCCCCAAGAAATCAAGAATTCAAGTTCTCCTAGTCCAAGAACCTTCAAGAAAGCATCAAGATTAGTTTTTTCCTTTCAAGTTAAAAAACTTAAGGTAAGTGGTGTGTTCATTCATGGGTCCCTTTCACCCATGGATCCCAAAAACCCTTTTAAATTAAAGAATGGATTTTTCTATTATTTTGGTATTTTACATGTTCAAGATGAGTTCAGTTCATGTTTTCCTTGGTAATTTAATTCAATTCCGACCATGTATCATCCCATGAAATAATTGATTTACTCGTGCTTTAAATCTCAATTTCCCATGTCTTATTCAAGTGAATTTCATGTTGTTGATTTTTCATGTTTAAAATATCCTCATGTTCAAGTCCATACTTTCCACATGTTTAGTGAAATTTCTATGTCTTGTGTTAAACTATGATTCTATATTACACTTTTAAGCTTAAATGTCATATTTTATGATCATTCTTTGCTGGTGGGTTATGAACACCCAATACCTATGTATTTTACATAATATAAGATTTTTAAGTAATGGTTCAGTTACACCGTGATTATTCCTATTTATTTAGTTGATATGATCATGATCAACACTATCAGAAATAATGTTCTATTCTGTACCAGTGTTAGTTCAGTTGGGAGTAGAATTTATCACCTAGCGAATACAGGGATGGCGGCTTCTCTGTCATTTTGGGAGTGTGGTTAGTAGCAGTCCTCTATTCTAGAAATACATAGCCAGGATAAGCTATAAGGGGTCACCCCTCAGCTTAGGCTTGATTTTCTCTCAGGGGTTACTCGTCAGTTTAGGTTTGACCCTCTGGTTCTTTAGGATATCAGATTACTAGATCCACACACCCAATGTTAGTACCCGTGGCACGGTACTTACACCCTTCCAACTGGGATTACATTGGACCCTTATTAGCTCAGATAGGGTATGTCAGTTATATGATACCTCCCACAATTTTAGTCTAGTTATTTAGACTAAGTATAGTTCAATATTACATGATTAGTATTCAGATATTAGTTAATCAGTATACAGACATCAGTTAAGCAGTATACAAATACTAGTTAATTAGTAATCAATATGTCTCAGCTCAGGTTTGCTTGACCAAAGCATACAAATTTTTAGTTATTCAGTTATTTATTGATTATCTTATAACCATGTTTATTCTTGGTATTCCATTCTCAAATTTTATATGTTCATGCATTTATGCTAAGTTATATCATGCATATTAGTCAGTCCTTGTCTTATCACATATGTTCAAATGCTCAATTTCTTGATCGCTCTTAGACAGTTTAGCATACTCAATAGCAGTAGTGGTGAGTCCTCATCCATCGAGGGCATGGTTTGTTTATTTTAGTTATTTCACAACATCCTTATGTTCAGTTAGTTGGAGTTAGTTGGGGGCCTATCTCATAAACTCCTCAGTCAGTTTAGAGGCTTTCAGATAGTCAAGCAGTCAGTTAGTCAGTTACTAGTTCTTTTAGTACTTTTCTGTTGTTCAAATAGATGGTTGATTTTTAGTAGTTATCAGATGTTTTAGACTTGTGATGTAATCACATATCAGTATTTAGATTGGTATTACTTTATTAGATTACCTTTAGCATACGTGTTTTATTATTATTTTATGCAGTGCTCACCGCATGTACCAGCTCATGGGTTAGCTTATGGTCACTTGTAACCTTAAGCACCATTGTCTCCACTAGGGGGTATCTTGTCCTCATGACAAAAATTTATATCATAGAGTAAGTTTTTAAAGTGTCCTAGGGAGTCTAAAAGCCGCATTGAGTATAGTCTTGTGCATGGGTGTGAAGCGCACCACACTTATGGACAAGAGGCTATGAAACAATTTAGGAAATTTTCCCATCTTTTAGTGTTCATGTCATGCAAAAAAGCATGAGTTCTATTTAAAATCTCTTTCTGACTCATCCTTCATTCTGTTTATAGAAAATGCCTCCCTGAAGAAACAACAAAAGAAGAATATTGATATTTTTCTCAAATACTCTCAAGAACTCAAGCTAGGGTTTTCATAGAAGGTCCAATTTCAAGAAGGTTTCACTATCAATCTTCACAAAATCACGAACTAAGGTATGCATAGTGTTCATTCATGGACTCCTTTTGTCCATGAAGTCCAAGAATCCTTTTCAACTACAAGTTATGGATTTTCTTTATGTTTTCATGCTTTGTATGTTCTCTTTCATGTTGATAAATGAGGAATTGATTTCTATTCCATAATTTAATGATAAATTCCATGTGGGTTGATTATTATAGATAAATATTTATGAAATCTCATGACTAAAACATTGTATGATGGAATTGGAATTAAAGCATGATGTTTAATTATTGTATAATGTGTTTACATGTACTATGCCTGCCATATGTTTGATAAAATGCCTAAATGAAGGAATATTGTGTAACTAGCATGATATCATGAAATGACCATGTATGTACAAGTTAATGCCTGTTACATGTTTGATGAAACGCTCCTATGAATGTAGTATGTATTATGAAGTTAGTCAAGTCTTTAAGTAAATTAGGCTATGTCAGTTTCCTTCTATCGAGTCCTGGAGGTATTTGTACCCAAAATATTAGCTATGTATTAGAGCCATGTCATGTTTTTACAATACTCTCAGTCAACCTATGAACTCTTAGACTTCAGATAGTCTTATGACTTAGTAAAAATCTCCATGATCTCATGACTCAGTCAGTTATCAGATATCAGTAGTATTCTGTCATCCATAAAAATTCAGTAACTCAGTTCATGCTTTGTTCAATTCAGTAAGTCATGTTCAGTGTCCATTCAGATGAGAGTAGTAATTAGCATCGAGAGAAGCAAAGGATGGGGACTCACCTGTTATATGAGGGTGTGATTCCTAGAAGCAATCCTTGTATTCCAGAACTATATAGCCAGCATAGGTTGAGACATCGTAGACTGCTATATAAGGGTAGATAAGGTGGCTTAACTTGTTATGTGAGGGTTCCCACCGTTCTCGCTAGATTTACCTATTATATGAGAGTTACTCACATGTTGTTATTACCAGTGGCACAGTATTGACTCCCATCAAATTAGGGCATAAATTGGACCCCAGCTCGGCTATTACAGCACATTTAGGCATATCGATTAGATACTACTTCCCATAGTTTCATGTTACAAAAATAGGACTATCAGATATAGTCAATCAGTATCAGTAATAGATCTCAGATAGTTCTTCAGATTTCTGGACTGTCAGATATAGTCAACTCAGATATAGTACAAAAATCAGATAGTTCCATCAGATTCAGGACTGCCAGCTACTATCACCTGTGTTATCATTTATACTCAGATACAGTCACCTATGTTATTAGCATTATTCATATATAGTCCTTCATGTTATCAGTCATATCAGTTACTAGTATATCATGTTATCAGTATACACTCAAAAATCATGAAATCACATTATTAGTTACAGTTATTTATTTACGCATATATTCTCAGGTTCATGTTAGATAGTCAATTAGCATTATTCATGCATGCAAACCATTGGATATAGCCTGCCTCACATGTATACTCGGTACATATGTACTGATGCATTCGTGCTATGGTGCTTTCTTTTATGTTACACCATAGGATCAGAGCCATGAGTTCTAGATCAGCAATAGATTCCATATTTAACAGTCAGAGTAGAAGTGAGTCCTCATTCTTTGAGGATATAATGATTTTCTAGTATCTCATTGATTGGCTTATTAGTTGGAGTTAGTTGGGGACATGTCCCATCAACTCCTTATTTAGATTCTTCAGACAGTAGAGGCTTTCAGACTAGATTCAAACTAGATACAGGCTACCATGTTTGAGACTTCAATTTTGTTTTGGGTATTCTATTACCCCACACAAATGTTACATTATTCAGTTACGTTCATGATCAAATGTTATGGCCTTTCAGTGCATGTTTCTACATTATTATGTTATCTTATTCAGTATACAGGTATAGATATAAGTCATATGTTAGCTTGTGGTCCTTCGGGGTCATGGACACCTTGTAGCATTCCGGTTCAGCAAATCGGGTCGTTAAAAATTTAGTATCAGAGCTAAGGTTCAATAGAGTCCTAGGAATTCTAAAAGTCGCATCTAGTAGAGTCTTGTGCATGGGTGTGTTGCGTGCTACATTTATGTGCAAGAGGCTATGAGATATTTAAGAACAGTTTCCATTTTGTCAGTATTCATGTCATGCCTGTGAGCATAATCACAAGTCAGTCTCTCAGTCTAATCCACTTCTTCTCTTTATTTTAGAATATGCCTCCTAAGAGAAGAAACCAGTTAGCCTCTCAGCCCCCCAGGACTGCGTTTACCATTCTTGCTCAATCAGTCGCTACTCATAATGAATGGCAAACAGTTGTTCTGGCCAACCCAGTGGCCAACTCAGCTACAGTGAGAATTCAGGACTTTACCTGAATAAATTCTCCAACCTTCCTCAGGTCTAAGGCATATCAAGACCCTCAAGAATTCTTAGATCAAGTTCAAAAAGTGACAAATGCCATGGGGTGACTACTGTTGAGAGTGCTGAGCTAGCTGCATACCAGTTGTAGGATGTAGCTCATGCTCGGTTCAAACAGTAGAAGTCCAAAAGATCAGATGATGCAGGTCCTATAGATTGGTAGGAGTTTGTCATTGCATTCTTAGATAGATTCTTTCCCCAAGAGCTTATAAAAGTAAAGGTGTTATAGGTCATCAACCTCAGGTAGGGAAATATGACAGTAAAAGAGTATTCTTTTAAGTTTGCTCAATTAGCCAGGTATGCCCCTCATGTGGTTGCAGACAGTAGATCCAAGATGAGTAAGTTTGCTTCAGGGGTGAACGACAGTGTGGTTAATAAGTGTAGATCTGCCATGCTGAACAATGACATGACCTTAGCTAGACATATGAACCATGCTCAACGGATAGAGGACCATAAGATTAAAAAGAGGGAGAAACAAAATAAGAGAGCGAAGATAGGTAGTTTCAACTTTGCTCAGCCTAAATCAAAAGAAGGAAACCATTCTCAGTTTTATCCTAAGTCATCAGTTCCAGCTCCCTCTACAGCCAGTGCTCCAGTTCCTAAGTTTAGAGAGAGGGTGATAAAGATAAAGTGCCAGGCTCTAAGACCTAGGGTAGTGTTAGTAGTACCCGCTTCAATTCTCTTTTCTAGACTTATGGTAAGCACTATCAGGGTGTGTGTACAGTAGGTAGTGGAATTTGTTTCAGTTGTGGCAAGCCAGGCCACAGAGTTATAGATTGTCCTTAGCCAGGTCCTCAGGGTCAATAGAATTGCTCTTTAGCTCAGTCCGGCCACCCAAATCAGCAGGGTGCCACTTCTTGTGCTATTAGCGGGCAACACCCAAATTGTCTCTATGCTCTTCAGACTCGGTAAGATCAGGAAAGTTCTCCTGATTTAGTTACTGGTACGTTACAGCTATTTCATGTGCATATTTACGCTTTGCTTTATCCAAGAGCTTTCTTGTCTTTTGTTACTCCTTATATAGTAATTGTTTTTTGGAATTAGTCCTAAAATTCTAGCATTGCCCTTTTCAGTCTCTACCCCAGTAGCTAAAACTATCATAGCCTAGCGAGTATACAGGAACTACCCGGTTATGATATTTCATAAAGTCACTTCAACAGCCTTAGTTAAAATAGAGATGATTGGTTTTGATGTCATTCTCAGCATGGATTGGCTTTATTTCTGCTATGCCACAGTCGACTGCAGAAACATAATAGTTCAGTTTCAGTTCCCAAATGAACCCGTCCTAGAGTGGAAGGGTAGCGTATCCGCTTTTAAGGGTTAACTTATTTCCTACCATAGGGAAAGGAAAATGATATCTAAGGGATGTACTTATCATTTAGTTTATGTTAGAGATTCCAATTCTGAGACTCCTAGTCTTGAATCAGTTCCAGTAGTAAGTGAATATTCAGATATCTTTCTCGAAGTTCTTCTAGGAATTCCTCCCAAAAGGGAAATAGACTTTAGTATTGATCTTCTTTTAGACACTCAGCCTATCTATATTCCACCATAAAGAATGGCACCAGAAAAACTCAAGAAACTAAAAGAATAGTTGACGGATCTCTTAGATAAGGGACTATCAGACCCAACGTTTCCCCGTGGGGCGTACCAGTCTTATTCGTGCACAAGAAAGATGGTTCACTCAGAATGTGTATAGATTACCGTCAACTTAATAAAGTTATAATCAAGAACAAGTATCCTCTTCCTAGAATCAATGACTTGTTTGACCAACTTCAGGGTGCCAGTTATTTCTCTTAGATAGACCTCAGATCCGGCTATCATCAACTCAGAGATAGAGAATGTGACATACCTAAGAAAGCTTTTCGTACACGGTATGGTCACTTTGAATTTTTAGTTATGTCATTTGGTCTTACCAATGCCCCAGCAGCTTTTATGGAATTGATGAACCAAATGTTGAAGCAGTACTTAGACATTTTCGTCATAGTCTTTATAGATAATATTCTAGTCTATTCCCGCAGTTAGCATGATCATGCAGACCATCTCAAAATAGTACTCCAGACTCTCAGAAATTATCAGTTATTCACCAAATTCAGTAAGTGTGAATTTTGGCTAAGATCAGTAGCATTCCTTGGCCATATTATTTCCGATCATGGCGTTAGAGTAGATCCTCAAAAGATCAAAGTAGTAAAAAACTGGCCTTGCCCTATTTCTCCAACAAATATCTGGAGTTTCTTGGGTTTGGCTAGCTATTACAGATGGTTTTTTGAAAGATTTTCTTCTATTATATCTCCTATGTCTAGATTGACTCAAAATAAAGTTGAGTTGTAGTGGTCAGATCCTTGTAAGAAGATTTTTCAAGAATTAAAGAATTGAATCACCTCAGCTCCAGTTTTAGTGCTTCTAGATGGTTCAGATGGTTTTGTAGTTTATCGTGATACATCCAGAGTGGGTTTAGGTTGTTCCCTCATGTAGCATGATAAGTTCATAGCCTATGCATCCAAACAGCTTAAACCCCATGAGAGAAATTATCCTACTCATGATCTTGAGTTAGCAGCCATAGTATTTGCCTTAAAGATTTGGAGGCATTATCTCTACGGAGTTAATGTAGACATCTTAATAGATCAAAAGAGCCTTTAGTATGTATTTTCTCACTAAGATCTCAATATTTATCAGAGAAGGTGATTAGAGCTCTTAAAAGATTATGACATGAGTGTCCTCTATCATCCGGGCAAGGCCAACGTAGTTGTCGACACTCTCAGTAGACTGTCCATGGGTAGTCTTTCTCATGTTGATGATAGTAAGAAGAAGTTAGTCCAGGAAATCCACCATCTTTCCAGACTAAGCATTAACTTAGTAGACTCTTCAGAGGGTGGTGTATGTGTTTAGAGTAGTTCAGAATTATCTCTAGTTTCCGAGGTGAAAGAAAAGCAAGATAAGGATCCTAGCTTTGTCAAGCTAAAAGAGTCAGTTCAGAATCAGAAAATAGAGGTTTTGTCCCAAGGGTGAGATGGTGTTCTTTATTTTTAGGGTCATCTTTGTGTTCCATACATAGATGACATAAGGCAGCAAATTCTTACAGAAGCGCATGGTACGTTTTACTCTATTCATCCAAGGGCGACTAAGATGTACCGCAACTTATGGGAAATCTATTGGTGAAGTGGTATTAAAAGAGATATTGCAGAGTTTGTAGCTAAGTACTTTGCATGTCAGCAAGTTAAGATAGAGTATCAGAAGCCTAGTGGTCCTATGCAGGAGTTCAATATTCCTACTTGGAAGTGGGAAGTTGTGAACATGGACTTCGTGATGGGTTTGCCTCGAACTCATCGTCAGCATAATTGAGTATGGGTCATTGTAGATAGAATGACCAAATTATCTCTTTATGTTCCAGTTCATACCTCTTACTCAACCGAGGATTACGCCAAGCTCTACATTAAGGAGCTGGTCAAATTGCATGGTGTTCTGTTGACTATTATCTCAGACAGAGGTACCTAGTTCTCCTCTCATTTTTGGAAAGCATTCCAAAAGGGTGTTTGTACCCAAGTTCATCTCAGTACAGCCTTTCATCCTCAGACAGATGGTCAAGCAAAAACGACTATTCAGACTTTGAAAGATATGCTTAGGGCATGTGAAATTGATTTCAAGCGTAGTTGGGATAACCACTTGCCTTTGATTGAATTTGCATAAAACAATAGTTATCATTCCAGTATTCATATGGCTCCATTCGAAGCTCTCTATGGTAGGAGATGTAGATCTCCAATCTGTTGGTTTGAAGTTAGTGAGTCCTCAGTTATAGGTCCTGACTTAGTATTCAATGCCTTAGAAAAAGTTTAGTTAATTAGAGAAAGACTCTGGGATGCTCAGAGATGATAGAAATCTTATGTAGATATTTGTAGAAAGGATCTCGAGTTTGAGATTGGTGAGTATGTCTACCTCAAGATCTCTCCTATGAAGGAAGTGAAGAGATTCAGCAAGAAGGGAAAGCTCAGACCCCGATATGTCAGTCCCTTCAAGATTCTCAGTCAATTCGGCAAGGTAGATTATGAGCTCAAGTTACCTTCAGATCTAGCCTCAGTTCATCCAGTTTTTCATGTCTCTTTGATTAAAAAGTGTATAGGTGACCCATCAGTCGTAGTCCCTATTCAGAGCATTGATGTTCAGAACAGCCTCTTTTATGAAGAGATTCCAATCAAAATCCCAGACTATCATACTCGTAGATTGAGGAACAAAGAAGTCCCTCTAGTAAAAGTTCTTTGGAGAAATCTGTCCGTCGAGGGAGCTACTTGGGAAGAAGAAGTAGATATGCCTACCAAGTATTCTCACCTCTTCCTCGCCAACTCAGATCAAGCTCATGGTAACAGTTCTCCTTAAGCTTACTTAGTTTCATAATTAGTGTACATCACTGACTTAGTATTCAATCTCATGTTCATGTTCCCATAATAAACTTGGTATCAAGGACCACCGCATATTCAGTCATACATTCATGTATCAGATCAGTTATATAGTTATGCATCAGACATACATTCTCATTGTGAGAAAATTTAGTTCTTCAGAACTTTCAGTTATGCATTTATGAATCAGTTCCGCATGCATCAGATATGCATGTTCAGTATGTTATATTCAACTTGTCAGTCACATCTGTCATGAGATCATGTTCCAGTTATACATATTCATCTCATTGTTTCCCCTCTCAGTCAGTCTCATTCGAGGATGAATGTTCTCAAGGGGGAGATATTATAATACCTGTGCTTTTTCTTAGCTTGAAAGTCCTCTCAAGGATGTTAGAACTTTTTTTGAAATAAGAATTCATTCTTACACACATATTATTTCCATAATATTCACTTTTTATCATATGGGAAATTGAATAAGGTTTCCATCGATATATAATTCGCCCAAATCCGACACCCAAGCGAAGAGTTACAGCCTTTTTAGTGAAACAGTGTTTGACCTGAGCCTTCAGCGCGTCACGAAAAAAGCTTAAATGGCAATTTTCAAATTCCAGTATTGCTTCGTGATAATGGTGCATCGTACCAAAATTCCAGGTTGTAGACAAGGTGGAAACACAATAGCTCCATGTCAAGCCACCGTACAATTTCCCAATTATCAAATTCCAATGACACGGCTCGATAACGCCATGTCGCGCCAAGGGCTTAATTCGGGAAATTTTACTAAAAATTAAATTACGTGTCCATGGTTAAAATGATCAATTTTTCCCCTCTATATAAGCTTCCAAACATGGGATTTAGCCCTAATTCATCAAAAATATTGATGTTTTTCTCAAATACTCTCAAGAACCAAGCTAGGGTTTTCATAAAATGTCCAATTTCAAGAAGGTTTCGCCATCAATCTTCACAAAATCACTAACTAAGGTATGAATAGTTTTCATTCATGGAATCCTTTCGTCCATGAAGTCCAAGAACCTTTTTTATCTACAACTTATGGAATTTCTTCATCTTTTCATGCTTTGTATGTTCTATTTCATGTTGATAAATGAGGAGTTGATTTTTATTCCATGATTTGATGATAAATTCCATATGGTTTGATTGGTATAGATAAATATTTACGAAATCTCATGACTAAAACCTTGTATGATGGAATTGGAATTCAAGCATGATGTTTAATTGCTGTATAATGTTTTTACATGTACTATGCCTACCATATGTTTTATAAAATGCCTAGATGAAGGAATATTGTCTAACTAGCATGATATCATGAAATCCCCATGTATGTACAAGTTCATTCCTATTACATGTTTGATGAAATGCTCCTATGAATGTAGTATGTATTATGACGTTAGTCAAGTCTTTCAATTAATCAGGCTAAGTCAGTTTCCTTCAATCGAGTCCTAGGGGTACTTGTACCCAAAATATTAGCTATGTGAATAGAGTCATGTCATGTTTTCACGATACTCTCAGGAAAGCTATGAACTCTTAGACTTTAGATAGTCTTATGACTCAGGAAAAATCTCCATAATATCATGACTCAGTCAGTTGTCAGATCTCAGTAGTATTTCATCAGCCATAAAAATTCAGTAACACAGTCCATGCTTAGTTCAGTTTAGTAAATCATGTTCAGTGTCCATTTAGATAGGAGTAGGAATTACCACCGAGTGAACCCAAGGACGGGGACTCACCTGTTATAACAGGGTGTGATTCCTAGAAGCAATCTTTGCATTCCAGAACTATGTAGCTAGCATAGGTTGAGACATCATAGCCTACTATATAAGGGTAGATAAGGTGGCTTAACCTGTTATATGAGGGTTCCCACCGTTCTCGCTAGATTTACCTATTATATGAGTGTTACTCATATGTTATCCTTACTAGTGGCACAATATTGACACCCTTCCAATCAGGGCATAGATTGAACCTCAGCTCAGCTATTATAGCACATTTAGGGCATGTCAGTTAGATACTAATTCCCATAGTTTCATGTTACAGAATTAAGACTATCAGATACAGTTAATCAGTCTCAGTAATAGAACTCAGATAGTTTTTTAGATTTCAGAACTGTCAGATATAGTCAACTCAGATACAGTATGGATCTTAGATAGTTCAATCAGATTCAGGACTTCTAGATATAGTCACCCACATTATTAGCTATACTCAGATATAGTCACCCATGTTATCAGCATTATTCAGATATAGTCCTTCATGTTATCAGTCATATCAGTTAGTAGTATGCCACGTTATCAGTATACACGTTATTAGTATACAAACTTAGAAATCATGAAATCACATTGTTAGTTATAGTTACGTATTTATGCATGTATTCTCTCATTTATATTAGACAGTCAGTTAGCATTATTCATGCATGGAAACCCTCAAATATATCCTACCTCACGTGTATACTCGGTACATATGTACTGATGCACTCGCGCTAGTGTGCTTTCTTTTATGTTACACCATAGGTTTAGAGACACGAGTTCCAGCTCAGCAGTAGATTCCAGATTCAATAGTGAGAGTAGAAATGAGTCCTTATCCTTCAAGGACATAATTATTTTCTAGTATCTCATTGATTAGCTTCTTAGTTGGAGTTATTTAGGGAGATGTCCCATCAACTCCTTATTCAGATTGTTTAGACAGTAGAGACGTTTAGAATAGATACAGACTATTATATTTGATACTTCAATTTTGTTTTGGGTATTTTATTACCCTTATAAATTTTACGTTATTAAGTTATGTTCTAGATTAAACCTTATGGCCTTTCAGTGCATGTTTCCGTAATATTATGTTATCTTATGTAGTATACAGGTACATATATTTGTCATGGATTAGCTTGTGGTCCTTTGAGGTTATGAGCATCGTGTAACATTCCAGTTCAGCAAATCAGATCATTATAGTAGCTCACCTAGTTTAAGCATTGGAAGGAAGACTGTGGTATTGATGTAGCGTTGGTACAATAGGAGGAGTTTGCCACAACTTTCTTAGATAGGTTCTTTCCCTTAGAGTTAAGGGAAGCTAAGATTTCATAGTTTATCAATTTAAAGCAGGGTAATATGAGCATAAAAGAATACTCTCTTAAGTTCACTCAGTTGGTCAGGTATGCTCCTTCTATAGTGGCAGATAATAGGTCTAGTATGAGTAAGTTTGTGTCTGGTGTAGCTAATAGTATGGTTAAGAAGTGTTGGACTATCATGTTGATTAACGAGATGGACCTATCTAGGCTTATGGTTCATGCTCAGTAAATTAAGGAGGAAATATGTAAGGAGAAAGAAAAAGAAAGAGTAAGAGGGCAAAAATAGGTAGTTTCAGCTTCTCTTAGTGAAGATCAGAAGGTGGTAACCATTCTTAGTTCTTTTTGAAGTTTTTAGCCCTAGCTTTATCTTCAGCTAAAGCGCCAACACCTAAGTTTGGGCAAGACAGTCGAGATATGGTGTCGGGTCTAAGTTTTAGGATAGTGTAAATAGTGGTCATACTAACCCACTCCATGGGAAGTATGGAAGGAATCATTAGGGCATGTGTAAGGCTGGTAGTAATGTGTGTTTTAATGTGGCAAGCCTGACACAAGATCCGGGAGTGTTTGGTGGCTGAGCAAAGGGGTAGAAGTGATTGCCAACAGGGCCAAACTACTTCTTCAGTAGCTCCAGTAAGTCACCTAACTCAGCAAGGTGCCACCTCCAACAAAACTAGTGGGTAAAACTAGAATAGACTGTATGCTCTCCAAAGTAGGGACGATCAGTATAATTCTCCTGATATGGTTAAGGGTACTTTACAAGTCTTTCATCTTTATGTGTATATTTTACTAGACCCTGGAGATTTACCTTCTTTTGTGACTCCTTATATTGAAGTCAATTTTGGTCTTAGTCTTGAATATTTAGTAGAACCTTTCTCAATGTCTACCCCAATGGGTAAATCTATCATAGCCAGATAGGTATACAAAAATTTCTCGATCACAGTATCTTAGAAACTTACCTTAGTTGATCTTGTGGAGTTAGAGATGACTGACTTTGGTATCATTCTCGGCATAGATTAGCTCTACTCATGCTATGCTTCAGTTAACGATAGAAATAAAGTCATTAAGTTTTAGTTTCCAAATAAAACAGTATGTAGTACTTTAGTCCTTAGGTGCCATATTGTTTCTTATCTCAAGGAAAGAAAAATAATATCTAAGCAGTGTATATACCATCTTGTTCGAGTCAAGGACTATAGTTCTGAGACTCCAACCCTTGAGTTAGTTTCAATAGTAAGGAAATTTCCAGATATATTCCCTGCAGATCTTACTAGAGTTTCTCCTAAAAGGGAAATCATTTTTGGAATAGATCTTCTTCTAGATGCCCAACCTATCTCTATTCCACCCTATAGAATCGCTTTAGCTAAGCTTAGGGAATTGAAAAAATAGTTAAAAGATCTCTTAGATAAGGGTTTCATCAGGCCCAGTGTTTCTCAATGGGGTACTCCAGTCTTGTTTGTGTGTAAGAAAGAAGGTTCTCTCAAAAATGTGCATCGATAACCTTCAATTAAATAAAGTCTCCAGTAAGGATAAGTATTCGCTTCCCAAAATTTATGACTTATTCGACTAACTTTAGGGTGCTATTTATTTCTCTAAGATAGACCTCAGATCTGTCTATCATCAGCTTAGAGTTAGAGAATATGACATTCCAAAGACAACTTTAGAAATTTGTATGGTCACTTTGAATTCCTAGTTATGTCTTTTGGACTAATAAATACCTCTTTTGCTTTTATGGACTTGATGAACAGGGTGTTCGAATAGTACTTGGACATATTTGTCATAGTCTTCATTGATGATATCTTTGTCTATTCCCACAGTGAGAATGATCATGCAGAACATCTGAGAATTGTATTGCTGGCCCTTAGAGCTCATCAGATGTTTGCCACATTTAGTAAGTGCGTATTTTGGCTAATATTAATAGCTTTTCTTGGTTATATTATTTCTGTCAATGGCATTAGATTTGACCTCAAAATACTAAAGTAGCGAGAAACTAGCCTAGACCCATCTCTCCATCATATATTTGAAGTTTCTTGGGTTTGGCTAGTTAATACATATGGTTTGTTGATGGGTTTTCTTATATGCACCCCCATGTCTCAATTGACTCAGAAGAAATTCTAATTTTAGTGGTCAGATTCTTGGGAGAAAAGTTTCCAAGAGTTGAAGACTCAACTAACTTTTGCTCCGATCTTGACTTTGCTAGATGGCACAAATGGGTTTGTAGTTTATTGTGATGCTTCCAGAAATTGTCTTGGTTCTGTTTTGATGTAGAGAGGAAAGGTCATAGCCTACACCTCAAGACAACTTTAACATCATGAGAAAAATTATCCTACCCATGATCTTGAGTTGGCAGTTATTGTTTTCACCTTAAAAATTTAGAGACACCATCTTTATGTGGTTCATGTTGATGTGTTCATTGACCATAAGAGTTTACAATATGTGTTCATGCAGAAAGATCTAAATTCTTATCAAAGAAAGTGGCTTGAATTGTTAAAAGATTATGATATGTGTGTGTTGTATATCGGGGCAAGGCCAATGTAGTGGCAGATGCCCTTAGCAGGTTGTGTATGGGTAGTATTGATCATGTTGACAAGGATAAGAAGAAGTTAGTTCAGGAGGTTCATCACCTTACAAGATTAGGTGTTTGGTAGGTTGATTCAATTAAAGGTAGTATATGGGTTCAGAATGGGTCAGAATCTTCATTGGTTTCCAAAGTGAAAGAAAAGCAAGAAAGGGATACTAGTTTGGTTAAGTTGAAGGTTCCAGATAGATATCAAAAAGTAGAGGTTTTCTCCCAGGGAGAGATGGTATGCTTTGTTGTTAGGGCTGATTATGTGTTCTGTGTGTTGATGGTTTGAAACAATGCATACTTGAAAAAGTGCATGGTGCATGGTTGTAATGCCCTGCAATTTTAGGCTAGTCTTTGAACCGTTATTCCTAAGTGTATTAGCTATAATCTAAATAATTCCCATGAAAATACTAGTTTCATGATCTTTATCATCATGTTTCATAAGCTTTAGAGGTGAAAAATGTTCATAAGAATCACTTAGAACAAAGTTGACCTTAGAGCCGTTGATTCGTCCAAAGATTGGTATTTGATTGTATAAGGGTCTATTTTAAACATGCATAAATTTTTATATATGTAGAATTTTAGAACTCAAAACCCTCCAAATTGTAGATAATTTAATTAGCTTTCCAACTATACCAATTTTTTCTAAATTCGATACCCGGGTGAAAAGTTATGGCATTTTCCATTTGAGGCAGTAAGCCATCGCAATAGCAATGTGATGCATCAGCCAGCGCGTTACAAAACTTTTTCACATGCTAATTCAGTTTCTAAAGGGCCTAGGGGAACTTTAGTCACTTCCCTTCACCCAAATCTGCCCATAACACTTAATTTCAGTCCCCAGAAGCATTGTACACATTCTTATTCATCTTTTTTCTGTCCAAGAAAATTGTAGCCCCCTCAAGAACACCAAGAACTTCATGAAATTTTCTCCAAGGAAGTTAAATATCCAAGATTCCGGGTTCCAGAACTTCAAGAACACTATTAGAGAACCAAGAATCAACCTTTTACATTCAAATTCATCAACAAGGTATGTGGGATTTTGTAACAAGGATAATTCTTTCATCCCTGTGCCCAAAATTTGATTTAAAGTTGATTCTTATATGAAATTATATGAATTTCATTTTAGAGTTTATAACCATTTATCACTAATTGAATATTATGAGATTTCAAGTATTGGTGATGTTGAATTGCATGTTTTCTTTAGTATTTTTATGCGTATTGCAGAAATTTCCTGATTTTCAATTAAATTACCAATATTTACATCATTAAGCATGAATATTATGATGTTTTGACATGAATTTGAAGTGTGGGTTATTAGGCCCTAGTTGTATGTTGATATTTCAAGAATGATTATGCTTTTAATCATCCCATGATATGCCTATGGTTAACTTTGAATAAAGATTTGATCTTTTGATCTCTAGCTAAGATATGGAATCCACTTTACAGCTTAAATTCAGTTTTGAATGAACAGATGCACAATAGCTTTCAGTATGTAACATTATGACTTTTTAAAGTGAATTTTTCTACAGAATGAGCGTATAGATTAAAGGGAGTAGTATTTAGCACTGAGCGAAAAGTGTGGATTTAGTGCATCCTACTTTCCTAGAACTACGAGCCAATGTAGGTACAAATTTAGTATTTCTATTTCTGTTTGGATGACAGATATAGATATGATCACCTAGCTTAGGTTATACTCCTTGGCAAGAGTATGACACATCTCCCTAAAGTGAGGTTTTCCCCTTAGGGGAACGAGACGTTGGACTCTTTGATAGCTCACTTGGTTTATGTCGATTAGAAGAACCTCCCTAATAGAAAAGTTTTTATAGAATAGTTTTTAAAAGAATTCCCTAGCAGTAAAGACTTTCAGAGTAGTTTTAAAAGAATTTTCCCACAGTTTACAAAAAAGAGTAAAGAATAATAGAAAAACTTTTAGAAACTAAGTGTAAAGGCTCACAAATTTAATTTAGATATTACTTTTTTCAGGCATCAGTTATAGATACTAGCTTTTAGATTTCAGACATAAAAGTGTGTCCTTTCTATAGTTAGACAGATGATTTGAAGATAGAATGCAAGTACAACTTTTAGAACTAAGTGTTATGACTCACAAAATTTATACAGTATGTTTTATCATTCATGATTTATGTTTTTCAGCTTTTAGTTATTCCAGCCAATGTGAGTCATTTATACTTAGCATGCATTATTTTACAAGTTTATATGAACATTGAGATATTATTTTACTTAAGTATTCACCCCCACATGCTCTGTACATTCAAAAAGTATTGATCTACATATATGTCCATGTATGACATTATCTCATAATGTAGGTACGAGTTATAGTATGCATACCATATTTAGATAGTTTGCAGCTTCCAGTCAGCAGGTGATAAGTCCTTTTAATTCAAAGGCTCGTGTCAGTCATATAGTTTGAGTTTATTTTTCTTTATTCAGTCATATTAATTTGAGTTAGTTGACGGTCATGTCCCATCTACCTATAGTCAATACTAGCAGAGGCTTCATAGACAGTCAGTAGAGTTAATGTATTTGATTCTAGTTTTTTTTTTATAAAAGTAGAGTTGTAATCTTTTTAATTTAGTTTTGTATTGATCAGATTCAGAAAAGAGTTATCTTGCACTTATTCCTTTTAGAGTTATGTACTTTATTTAGTTGTTTATGAGGTATGCCAGTAGAAGGGTTAGCTTAGGACCACTTACGTCCCTAAGAACCGTGTGATGTCTCTGGACCCATTTTTTTGGCGTTACAAACTTCGTATCAGAGTACAAAGTTCAAGTGTCCTAGGGTGCTATGAAGTCGTGTCTAGTAGAGTCTTGCGGAATGGTACAGAGACGTCTGTACTTTTCTTTGAGAGGCTACGGGGTATTTAAGAAAGTTTTCCTTTCTTTAATAATCTAGATCATGTTGTAAAGTTCTTCTCTCATAAACTTCTATCGATTCTTGTGTAACTTCATAATTCTCTATCTTTGTTATACTCTTAAGATCACATGATTAGCAGTTCCAATTCATCCTAATATGATGCTCTCAGATTTACTATTAGTAACTTCAGAAGTCATACAAGGGGCTTGAGAGGAGCTCGCTAGTTTGTTATAATTTCCTTACATCAAAATTTATGTCCTCATCCATATGAGTTGTTCTGTTAAGACAGAATAAGATATGCTTTTAGATTCTTCATTATTCCTTCAATACAGATAGTGCTCATAAAAGGAGATAGTATGAACCTAGATTATTAAATAGAGTTTGCATTGAGGGATATTGCATCCTAGAGTGTTATGATTCTTAAGTGGTATAACCTTCTTATAGTTGGATGTATGGGTAAAGAAGTATAGTGACAAGAAAAGTGGGAATGACGATTGATAGAAAGTATAGAGATAAACTTATGCATGCTATAGAATTTGCGTTATGGTGATATGTCTTGGTGTGTTAGTTTAGTGGAAGGTAGAGAAGGAGTTATTAGTTAAGGTGGATTATTGTTTTCTTGAAGTATGAAAGGAGTTGTTGATGGCAATTATTATGTTAGAAAAATATAGATTATTAATGAAGTATTTGGTGGTTTAGTATTGCAAATTTAGGCTTCCCTTGAGGTTGGAAAAAGTATCTTAGTTGAAACTCATAGAACTGTGAAAGAAATTTAAATGTATAAATGGGTGAATGGTAGTGATGTGCAAAGGGAGGACGTGCTAATGGATTATAATAATATAGGCCATACGCTCATGATCAATTATTGTTATTATGGGGTTCTAGTGGACTAGTGTTTCTTGATGTCTTGTTTTAAAGCTTCCAAGTGACAATAGTATGTGAGGTTGGGTTTTAATCACACATATCTCTAGTCACTAAGTTTGAATAGTAGAGGATCATAAAGGTGAGAATAATGATTGTTCGGTTGGTGATGCTAGTTAAATAAAGGTGATCTAATAAGCTTGGACAGTGAATGCAAGACTTTAAGTTTATTGATTTGAGATTAAGTATGATGTTGTAGGTATGATGTAGAGGTGTACCCAAGGTTATATGGGGTTGCATTATTTTCTAAGGTTATTAAGTGTCATGTGTGGTTAGTAGTACCCTTGAGTTTTTAAGTGGAAGGAGGCTAGTGATATAGTATATGGTGTTCTTAATAGCTAAGTTAAGGAGTATGATTGATAATATTGAACCTTTTAATAAGATCTTGATTCTCATGGTTTAGAAATATAATTTTAAAAGTATGATATTGGTAGGCTATGATAGAAGTATATGGTTTATTAAAGGATTAGTGATATCTATATTAAGTGTAAGAATCTAAGTTTGAGTTTTTCAAGATTGAGCTAATAGCAATAAAAGTTAAAGCACTAGATGGTTGCACTCCAGATATGGGGATAATTATGAAGATTCTAAGTCAGTAAGTGTTCAAGTACTATATGAACTATTAGGGATATAGAAAGATAGAGTTGTATCTCAAAAGGAAGTGTTAGCAGTGAGTTTTATACTTTCAGGTGTAGTCTTTCGGGTTAAGTTCTATTATTTACATGTATTGTTATACCCTAGGCTCTAGAGTAAAGTGGTCGTAGTTCAGTTAGAGTTTAGTAAAGGGGTTCCACAGACTTAGAATGATGGCTTAAAGCTAATAGGAGATGATAGGATAAGTAACCAACTAAAATTCTCAAATTATAGTAGTGCTGCCAATGTGGAAGGAAGATGCCCGACTCATTCTTATTTCAGTATTACTAGCTCAGTCATCATGATTTATACTCATGCCTTACGTGTCAGCTCCATGATCATAGTTCTGTTCTTGATATCATGAAAAATTATGTACTCTCCTAGTCCCTACTATGAGGAGTTTCAGTTTATTCAATAGTACAAATCATGTTCCAGGAATTTATAAACTCCAAACTCAGGTTATGCAGCCCATGACTCATACACTCATGCTTTATAGTATGCTTAGTTCCCATAGTGCATGCTACACTCCTAACGATCAGTGATATTCATCTTATAGACATTTATTCCCTCAATTTAGATCTCTTTGATGAATCAATGATGTTGATTCTTTATTCCTCATGCCTCACTTGAGTGTCAAGTTACGTATATTATCCTTTCATGCTTCAAGGTCTCATGTTCTAACCTTTCAGTGACTCTTCCTTATGTAATTATAGTGGTGATGAGTAAATATTTCTTGTTGATGAAAGATCATTGTATGCTTGTTTTAGCTAAGTCCATAAGCATGAAGTAAGATTGAGGCCAAGTCTTTGATACATGTTGTGGTTAGTTGAAATCTTTGTGTGTATGTTCTTGGGGTAGTCTGTTGGAGTTGTTGTGATAAAGGTTTATAGAATATGAGAAGTATGCCTTTATGGGTGTTTGTTTAGACGTTCATATGTGGTTATAAAAATAGGCTTGAATGCCATGCTGGTCTATAAGTGGATGAATGTGGTGCACATAAGTTTCCAACCTTTCCGACCTTAGAATGTAAATCCTTAAGTAAATTCATGATCGAGATTATCAATAGAACACTTTAGATTTTTTGGGCGAGGTTTGAGACCTATTTGGATGGTAAAAATAGTGAGGCAATGCAATATGGCCATGGTGCACGTATATCGCGTTGGTAGAGAGCAACGCAATATGTCGCATATCGCATCGGTAGAGCGACGCAGTGTGTCACTTATCGCATTGGTAATTTAGTTCAGTTATGGTGTTATATGTAGTACCCCATAATTTTGAGTTAGGCTTGACCATGGTGAGAGGACTTAGTTTAATTTAGACCTTAGTAGATAGATTTATCAATGCCCAGGTGAGAATTAACAATTGAATCAAGTGAGTATGGTATTTAAGGGAATAGTATAGTTGAGGGAGTATTCGAGAAGTGTTGCTAAGCTTGAAATTAAGAAGTTTCATTGCCTAAGTCCTAGAAATTCTAACCTAGCTTATAATCTATATGTCTATGTTCCAAGCTATAGATCTATATCAATGTAGTGATTCCTTAGTTAGATGTCTTGTTTAGATCATGCCCAAAATTCTTCTCTCCCTAATATTATTAGAATTTTGTAGAAAAGTGTTGAAGAAATACTCCATTTGAGTATGGACTGTCAGTATGATCCAGTCCATATATCCTGCAATCCCATTTAGCAATCAAGTCGATAAACTTCTATAGATTTCAAACTTTCCATCTAGTCTTACTATTTGCAGTCTCATGGGTATGGCCATTCCAAGAGGTAATGTGTTTGCATCGATGTAAATTCCGAATTCAGTTTAGTCCATGCATCAGGCCTTTGTTTCAGATTCGGATATTTAGCCATGATTCAGTTCATTGGTGTTCAGTAAATGATCTTAGTATTCTATCCCTGACAGTGTAATACCCCTAGTACGATCTTAGTCTTATTTTCTAATGATTCATTATTGCATAACTTATCACTTGTAGTTCTATATGTGTAGTAGTATCATGAACACTTCAAGTAAATTCTGAACTCTCAGCATGAATCAGCTCCTTATTCTAAATAAAAGCAAGTCAGCATAGAAATCAATTTCCAAATGAGAGTTTTAATAATTCAGATCAGTTATGCCCCTTCTTAGTAGACACATCATGCATAAATTATTACATACTTCTAAGAGTTCAAAAATTTCCTATCCATGATTCGAGGATGAATTATTGCAAGGAGGAGATAATGTAATAACCTGCATTTTTGGGCTAGTCTTTGAATAGTCATTCCTATGTGTATAAGCTTTAATCTAAACAATTCTCGTGTAAATATGAGTTTCATGATCATTATCCTCATATTTGATGAGCTTTAGAGGTGAAAAATGTTTATAAGAATCACTTAGAACAAAGTTAAGCTTAGAGCCTTTGATTCATCCAAAGTTTGGTATTCGATTATACAAGGGTTTATGTTAAACATGTATAACTTTTTTATAAGTAGAATTTTGCATCTCATGACCCTCCAAATTATAGATAATTGAATTAGCTTTCCAAGAATACAAATTTCGCCTAAATTCGATACTCGAGCGAAAAGTTATGGCATTTTCCATGTGAGGTAGTAAGCCATCGCAATACCGACGCTACGCAACGGCCAGCACGTTACGGAACTATTTCATATATTAATTCAGTTTCTAAAGGGTCTAGGGGCACTTTGGTCACTTTCACTCACCCAAATCCGTCCATAACACCTAATTTCAACCCCCAAAAGCATTATACACATTCTTATTCATCTTTTTTCTCTCCAAGAAAACTCTAGGCCCCTCAAGAACACCAAGAACTTCATGAAATTTTCTCCAAGGAAGTTAATAATCCAAGCTTACAGGTTCAAGAATTTCAAGAATAAGCTTTAAGAACACCATTAGAGAGTAGAGAATCAACCTTTTACATTCAAATTCATCAACAACGTATGTCGGGTTTTTCAACAAGGATAATTCTTTCATCCCTGTGCCCAAAATTTGATTTAAAGCTGATTCTTATATGAATTTACATGAATTTCAGTTCGGGGTTTATACCCATTTATCACTAATTTAATATTATTGGATTTCAAGTATTGTTGATGTTGAATTGCATGTTTTCTTTAGTATTTTTATGCGTATTGCTGAAATTTCTAGATTTTGAATTGAATTACAAATATTTACATCATTAAGTGTGAATATTATGATGTTTTGACATGAATTTGAAGTATGAGTTAATAGGCCCTAGTTGTATGTTGATATTTCAAGAATGATTATGCTTTTAAGAATCCCATGATATGTTTATGGATAGCTTTGAATAAAGATTTGATCTTTTGATCTTTAGTTAAGATATGGAATCTACTTTACAGCTTAAATTCAGTTTTGAATGAACAGATGCACAGTTAGCTTTTAGTATGCTACATTATGACATTTTAAAAAGGATTTTCCTACAGATTGAGCATATAGATTAAAGGGAGTAGTATTTAGCACCGAGCAGAAAGTCTGGGTTTAGTGCATCCTACTTTCCTAGAACTACAATCCAACATAGGTACAAATTCAATAGTCCTATATCTATATGGATGACAGTTACAGATGTGATCACTTATCTCAAGTTATACTCCTTGGCAAGAGTATAAAACCTCTCGCCAACGTGAGGTTTTCCCCTTAGGGGAACGAGACAATGAACTCCATGATGCTAACATAGTATATGTCGGTTAGAAGAACCTCCCTAACAGAATAGGTTTTCAAAAAATTCCCTATCAGTAAAGACTTTCAGAATAGTTTTAAAAGCATTTCCCTACAGTATACAAAAAAGAGTAAAGCATAACAGAAAAGCTTTTAGAAACTAAGTGTAAAGGCTCAAAAATTTTATTCAGGTATTACTTTTATGAGGCATCAGTTACAGATATTAGCTTTCAGATTTCAGATATAAAAGTGAGTCCTTTATACACTTAAGCAACATGATTTGAAGATAGAATGCAAGTACAGCTTTTCAAACTAAGTGTTATGACTCACAATATTTACGTAGTATGTTTTATCCTTCATGATTAATGATTTTTAGCTTTTAGTTATTCCAGCCAATATGAGTCATTTATACTTAGCATGCATTATATTTCAAGTTTATATGAACATTGAGATATTTTTTTACTTTTCCATTCACCCCCATATGCTCAGTACATTCCAAAAGTACTGATCCATATATATGTCTATGTCCGACATTGTCTCATAATGCAGGTACGAGTTGTGGCACGCATACCATATTCAGACAGTTTGCAGCTTCCAACCAGTAAGTGATGAATCCTTTTGATTCAAGGGCTCGAGTCATTCATATAGTTTGAGCAGTATTTTATTTTTCTTTATTAAGTTGTATTGATTTAAGATAGTTGGGGGTCATGTCCCAGCTACCTACAATCACTACTAGCAAAGGATTTGTAGACAGTCAGTAGAGTTAATGTATTTGATTCTAGTTTTGTTTGTAAAAGCAGAGTTGTAATCATTTTAATTTAGTTTTGTGTTCATCAAATTCAGAAAAGAGTTATCTTCCACTTATTTCTTTTAGATTTAATTAATTTATTCAGTTGGTTATGAGGTATGCTAGTAGAAGGGTTAGCTTTGGACCACTTGTGGCCATAAGCATCGTGTGACGTCTCAAGACCTATTTTTGGGGTATTATTATATTCTATTTACCGATGATCCACTAAGTTTTACCATGATTTTTGGGAAATCTATTGGTGGAGTGGAATTAAGAAGGATATTGCAGAGTTTGTGGCTAAATGTCTAAATTGTCAACAGGTTAAAGTTGGGCATCAAAGGCCTAGTGGTTCATTGCAGGAATTTAGCATCCTCACATAGAAGTGGGATGTTGTGAACATGGATTTTATGACAGGGTTACCTCATACGTGTCGTCAACATGATTTGATTATTGGTCATTATGGATAAGATGACCAAGTCAACTCATTTCTTGTCATTTCTTACATTGTATTCAGCCAAGGATTATGCTATAGTCTATCTCAAAGAGTTAGTTAAATTGCACTTGATTTCATTGTTCATTATTTCAGATAGAGTTACTCAGTTTACCTCTTACTTTTGGAAAGCTTTTCAGAAGGGGCTTCGTACCCAGTTTATCTCAGCACAGCTTACCATCCTTAGATAGATGGTCAGGCAGAGAGGACTATTTAGACCTTATAAGAAATGTTAAGACATGTGTTATTAACTTTAAAGGTAGTTGGGATAACCACTTACCTTTGATTGAGTTTGCTTACAACAACAATTATCACTCTGGTATTCAGATGGATTTATTTGATGCTCTCTATGGAAAAGACATTGATATCCTATTGGTTGGTTTGAATTAGGTGAGGTTTATTTGATAGGGATAGATTCGGTGCTTAAGGAAATGGAGAAAGTTAAGTTTATTAGGAAAAAACTGAAGATAGCCCAAAGCCGTCAGAAATCTTATGCAAATGTGAGGAGAAGAGACCTTGAGTTTAATGTTGGCGACTTGATTTATTTGAAGATTTTTCCTATGAAGGTAGTGAAGAGATTTGGAAAGAAGGGAAATCTCAATCCCCGATATGTTGGTCCTTATAGAATCTTGAATCATTTTGGAAAGGAAGATAATAAGATAGAGTTTCCTATAGATTAGACATCAGTGCATCCATTATTTCATGTTTCTTTGTTAAAGAGTGTATTGGTGATCCATCTATAGTTTTTAGTTTAGAAGATATGGAAGTTAAGGATAGTCTTTCCTACGTGGAAGTCCCAATTTATATCCTTGATCTTCATATTCGTAGGCTAAGGGATAAAGAAGTTCCCTTAGTTAAGGTTCTTTTAGAGGAATCAGTTAGTTGAGGGAGATACTTTGAAAGAAGAAGCAGATATGCAAACCAAGTACCCTCATATTTTCTCTAAAAACTTAGATTTATCTTGAGGTAATGTTTTTTCCAAATATTGACTCTTTTCCATTCCCAGTTTCAGCTATACAATAGTTCCCATGTCCGTACATGTATTCAAGAAAATTAATTTAGTTCATGTATTATGTTTCAGACTCAATCTTGTAATCTTGTTCCAAGTCTTACATGTTTATTATGCGATCTTAGTTACCTTAGTACAGTACTCTTAGTATAACCAGTCTTATTTGAGGATGAATGTTCCTAGGGGGAGATATTGTAATATCTCGTACTAATCATAGCTTGATTCAACTTTTAGTTGCATGCATAACGGGCTAAAGGCTTGAATTTTCACTAAGTGTTGGGGACTTAGTCATTTTTTAGGATCTCTACCTTTAAGGATTTTTATTTAGGTTTGCCCGACCCCAAGACATTGGTTTTTGAGTTGATTCATGTTCAAGGAAGTAAAAGGTATGTCTTAGAGGAGTTTTAAATTTTTCGAGCATGGTTTGGGTCATTTTTGGATCAAGAAACCAGTGGTTCACCACGATAATCCTGCATTGATGAATTTGTCTCGATGTCATACAAACCACATCACGGTGAAAGAAATCAATGATTTTAATAAGACCGTATCGCGGTGATCCTATTGCATCCAGTTCTGAATTTAAATGGCCGAGGGGCAATTAGGTGTTTTTCCCCTCAACCCAATCGTTCATATCATGAGTTGGGGTATCAGTTAGGGAATTATTTGCCCTTCTTCTCTAAATTCCTCTTAATAAAAACCTAACCTATGCCCAAGAACAAAACTGAGTTCCTTTTCACCCCAAGAAACTAAGAATTCTAGTCCCCAAGTTCAAGAACCTTCAAGAAAGCATCAAGATTAGTGTTTTTCTTTCAAGTTAAGATGCTTAAGGTACGTGGGGTGTTCATTCATGGGTCTCTTTTACCCACGGAACCCAAAAACCCTCTTTTAAATTAAAGAATGTATTTTTCTATTATTTTTGTATTTTACATATTCAACATGAGTTTAATTCATGTTTTCCTTGGTAGTTTAATTCAATGCAGCCCATGTATGATCCCATTAAATAATTGATTTACTCATGCTTTAAATCTCAGTTTCTAGTATCTTATTCAAGTGAATTTCATGTTGTTGATTTATCATGTTTAGAATATCCTCATGTTCAAGTCCATGCTTTCCATATATTTGGTGAAATGTCTATGTCATGGGTTGAACCATGATTCCATACTACAGTTATAAGCTTAAATGTCATATTTTATGATCATTCAGTGCTTGTAGATTATGAGCGCCCAATATCTATCTATTTTACATGATTTCAGATTTTCAAGTAATGATTCAGTTAAACCATGAATATTTCTATTTATTCAGTTGATAAGATCATAATGAACACTACCAAAAATAATGTTCAATTAACCTTAGTTAGGTTCAGTACCAGTGTTAGTTCAGTTGGGAGTATGATTTAGCACTGAGTGAGTGTAGGGATAGAGGATTCCCCATCAGTTAGGTAGAGTTGTTAGTAGCAGTTCCTATATTCCTAAACTATGTAGACAACGTAGGATAGGAAGGGTCACCGATCAGTTTAGGCTTGACACCCTAGTCCTTTGGGACATCAGATTTGTAGATCCACACATCCAATGTTAGTACCTATGGCACGATACTGACACCCTTCTAACTAGGTGTATAGGTTGGACCCCAATTAGCTCATATTTAGGCATGTCGGTTACATGATCCCTCTCACAGTTTCAATCTAGTTATTTAGACTATGTATACTTCAGTATTACATGATCAACATTCAGATGTTTGTTAATCAGCATACAGACATCAGTTAACGAGTATACAAATACCAGTTAATCAGTAAACAATATGTCTTAGCTCAGGTTTTCTTGACAAAGCATACAGATTTTTAATTTTTCAATTATTTACAGATTAACTCAGAAACTTATTTAATCTTGGTCTTGCATTCTCAGATTTTACATGTTCATGCATTTATTCTCTGTTATCTCATGCATTTCAGTCAGTCCTTATCTCACGTACTGATACATTCAAAGTACTGATCGTATACTTTATTTTGTGCTATGTTATCTTATCACACATTTTCGTACGCTCAGTTTCCCAACCACTCTTAGACAGCTCAGCATACTCAGCAGCAGTAGTGTTGAGTCCTCATCCATTGAGGACATGATTTTTTTATTTCAGTTATTTTAGTACTTCCTTGTGTTCAGTTAGTTGTATTTAGCTGGGGTCTTTCCCATCAACTTCAAAGTCAGTTTAGAGGCTTTCAGATGATCAAATAGTCAGTTGAGCAGTTAGTCAGTTACCAGTTCTTTCAGTACTTTTCCGTCATTTAGATAGATGGTTGGTTTGTAGTATTTATCAAATTTTGTAGCCTTGTGATGTAATCACATCTCAGCATTTAGATTGGTATTACTTTATCATATTATCTTCCGCATATGATTTTATTATTATTTTATTCAGTACTCACAGCAGGTACTAGCTCTTGGGTTAGCTTGTGGTTACTTGTAACCGTAAGCAATGTTGTCGTGACTAGGGGTAGCTTTGGGTCGTAAAACCTGTCTAGAATTATATGACATAGATGTAAATTCCATAAATAGGTCTCATTAAATTTAAAGGAACTCTTTCTTTAATTTGAAAGGTTAAGATTACCCCGTTCAATAGTTTATTGTCGTTCAAGAGAGATATTAATAAAAGAAAGACCATCATCAATGTACTAGAAGAGATAAAATGTTTATTGTGGCTAATTGTACAATCATTATTAGAAAAATTAACATTATAACCATCTCCTAAACCTCTTGAAATGAAAATCAATTTTTTTTGTAACAGTAGGTCCATATAATACATCTTATAAAAATAAAACTCTACCACTGCCAAATAGAATACTAATATTTTCTAATGCTAAAGTTAAAGCCACTAAACCATATTCTTGGAAATACTAACTTCTCCTCTCTTTATCTTGGATGTGTCTTAAATTCCCAACAACTAATGGAGATGTCATCAGTGACTCTTGAATCTGCACACCATGATGTGGTAGAAAAAACAACTAAACATTTTTATCACATAAAGTGAGTTATCTCTCTTGTGTTTTAGCTTAGTCAACAAAATTATGGCTTGATATTTTGCAATAAAAACAATTGTCATTAGGCTTTTTTATGACTCTACTTGTAGCTACAACTATCTTAATATTGTGAGACTGTTCTTCTTCTTTCTACCTTTTGTTTTAGAATATGAACTGTTCTCAACAATAAATGACTCTCAAGGTTTTTTGGACCCAAAATAGTGCTAAGGGAGCTAAAAGGAGACATACTAAATCTAAAATGGAAAAATGTTACAATAATCAGCAAAAATAGTCATATAAACATTAAATAATTAAATTCAAATTCATCATATACATATATTCAATCATCTTGAATATCGAATCGATGGAATTGAAGAACTAGTCATGTAATACACATATATAAAGACTAATTATTCACTCCATAAACTTTTACAGACTAAATCAGATGGAGAGTATACTATTAATATAAGTCAAGTGAAAATAAAACCCCAGTATTACTGATCCTATGTAACAACCCTTTTCATCGTTATTGGTAAGTCTAACGTACAAAAATTCAAGTTTTCCCACAACTAAAAGTTAAAAAATTTAGGCTAAGTTACTCTTGAATTAAAATTGAGTGAGGTATGGTCTTGACACTCCCTGAAATTGGGCCATCTCGTATGGGCACCTCAAGCCTACATGAACCGGAGGTCTCCCTAATAACCCATCACAGTTACCACAATGATCACAAGGGTCGGGTTAATCCTGACCATAAAATAAGATAGCGGAAAAGACACAACAAATATAACCTAAAAAATGTCTAAAAATTTCATTAGGTTCATCAACTACCAATATACCCAAGTCCACACTCATCCATATCAACTCTATAAAACCAAAGTTTCAAAATATAAACATCGGGACAAGCCCCCGATGATATCCAAACCAAGCCAAAAATAAACTATGTCTAATGATAGGAGACTGAGGATGAATGTCTTTCGAAGAAAGGAAGCTCACCACTCCAAAGTCAATGCATGAACCGCTTTGAATCACCTAATCCTTGCATACAAAGATAAGAAGACGCTTCAACCATTATGATGCATGGGTACATAGCATCCAAAGATGGTTAGTTGTTGGAACGATAGCATGTAACTCAAGGATAAGGATAAAATAGCATCATCATTTATCAATAAGTCAATATATCATATTCAGTCACATTCATAACCTTATCCACGCATATAGACGTATGCCGTGCTATGGAGGCTCTCATTCATTATACATTCAATGGAGAACTCCGGCCTTCCACACTTATAGATTCAAGAATTTCTCATTTGGTATAGGAATTTAACCATATTCACATATCATTAAGTAAGGGGCTCTAACCACATACATATGCAATTAAGTGAGGGACTCTAAGCACTCATACATATTCAAATAAGTGAGGGACTCTAACTACTCACACACATTCATTCAAGTAAGGGACTATAACAACTTGGTCATACATTTGGCAAGGGACACTAACATCATGCCACATTAGATAGGGGACTCTAACCCTAAGCCAATTTATTTAGTGAGGAACTTAGACCTCATGACATCTTATTATTCAAGGGAATTTAACCACAAGAAATTTCATTAGGAAAAGGACTTTAACCTCAAGTCATTAAGACTATCATTAGTCGACATTAGGACTCTAACCCTTTGCCCATGCATCTATATACATTAAATGCCACACATAAGAACTTTAACCTATTTAGCTAATTCAACATCATATATGACCACATGGTCCTCATGGGAGACTTTATTGCTCAACCATTTCAATAGGACAATGCTTTAATTCAACTCCTAATACAATTCAAACTATGGTCCTCAAGACCCTTACTGTAATACCCCAAAAAATCTAAACCAATGTTAGGGATATGCTTTAAGCTCATAAGAAATAAATTATAGTGTCGTGGTAGTTTTATGAGTGAGTTTGATGTATATTAAGGCCACAAATAACTCCTAGCTATTAGACAAATCAAAATATCCCTTACTGATTGAGTTCTTGATAAGGATGATGCTATAGTTAACTTCAAATGATCATATCTTTTGTTTTCCTAATAATTTTTGAGCTCATGACCTACCAAAAGGTATATAATTGAATTATATTTCCAACAACACCAATTTTGCCTAAATTCGATAACCAAGCGAAAAGTTTTAGCTTTTTTTGTGTGAGGCAGTGGGCTATCACAACTCTACTCTTTACGGTGCAATAGCGGTGAAGCCAATATCTCTTAGCGGTAAAACTCCTAATCGGATTCGACCCAAGGAAGTAGGTTACCGCTATTATCCCTCTCAGTGGTGCTATAGCGGCGGGACCAATGTAGTTCAGCGGTAAGCATCAAAATTAGGATTTTTAATATCCAGGGACTATTTAGTCATTTCCCATGGCTCCAAATCTGTCCGAACATGGGATTTGTGTCCCAAAAAAGCATTATATGCACATTTTTTTTACAAATTACTCAAATTAAAGTAGCCTTCTTTCAAGAACAAAAACCCTAGCCTCCACAATTCAAGAACAAATCTCAAAAATTCACTATCAACTCTCACGAATTCATCAACCCAAGTATGTTAAATGTTTATCCATGCGTTCCTTTCACCCATGGAATCCTAGTATCAAATTTGAAATTCAAATTTATGATCTTTACAAGTTATTGTGATTTTAAATGGTGATTTTAACAATAAACTCCCATGAATTGTAATTCTATGCCATATTCACATAAAATTGTAGTTGTTATGAAACCCTACATGTTTTAATGTTGTTATTCACTGATTTAAATCATAATTAGTGTTGTAGAAGTTGGATTCATTCTATTACTACAAGCTTTAAACTATTCCCATCCTTATCTTGAACTATGCATATCAAGTGTTTGATGAAATGGCTACAAGAATGGATTTTGAATAAATGTTTCTATGTTACGTCCCCAATGTTTAGTACTATTTTACTATTATTGCTATCGAGTATTGGGGGTTATGAATACCCAAAAACATAGTTGTTTATTTAGTTTCAGTATCTTTAAAATAGTTTCAGAATATGTTATGAGTATTATTAATTCAATCAATTATCATAATCAGTTAAACTTAGGACAGTTCAGTATTTCGAGTCAGTTCAGTTGGGAGTAGGATTTAGCACCAAGTGAGTGCAAGGATGGAGGCCTCCCCATCATATAGGTAGAGTCGTTAGTAGCAGTTCTTATACTCTAAAACTATGTAGACACCATAGGATATGAGGAGTCACCCATCAATTTAGGCTTGACACCCTTAGTCCTTCGGGATAGTAAATCCGTGGAGCCACATAGTTAGTGTTAGTACTCGTACCATAGTACTGACACCCTTCTAACTAGGGTCACAGGTTAGAACCCAATCTGATCATTGGGGCATGTCAGTTAGATGATAGCTCCCATAGTTTCAGTCTAGTGATCAACTAAGTAATTCAGTTTTAGTTTTTCATGACCATACCATATAGATATAAGTTACTCACTTATCAGTATTTAGTATCTCCGTTTATAGATTATATTGAGAACATATTTTATGCTTGGTCATATATCCATTAGTATCTACAGATTTCACCCATTCTTATCATTTATAGATTTTATGCATTCTATTTAGTACCTCATGTTATTCATTCAGTCAATAATTACTTATGCAAATAAAACCATGCATGTCAGCCTACCTTATTTAGCATATTAGTACATTCAAAGTACTGATTGCATACTCTTTTTTATGTTATGATGTACATATCATTGGTGCAGATGCTTAGTTCCCTAACTGTGCTTAGAGACATACCAGATTATCAACTATAGCAGTTGTGAGTCCTTATACTTTGAGGACAATGATTTATTTCTCTTAATTTACCTTATTAGTTCAGTATCTTGTAGTCAGTCGGAGTTAGTTGAGGGATTGTCCCATCAACTCCATAGTTAGTCAGTAAAGGCTTTTCAGACTAGTTCAGATAGTTAGTCAGTTTTGAGACTTTATTACCAGTTGTTTTTATTGGTATTGTTAGTATTGTTTTATAGACATTATCAGAGTTATGATTTAAACCTTATGGTTTTTCAATGACTTTTCGCACATGTATTATGTTATTAGTTTATATTCAGTGCTCACAATACGTACTAATATCATGGGCTAGCTTATAGTAACTTATGATCGTAAGTACTGTATGACGCCTAAAGTGTACTCTTGGGGTGTTACAAACTTAGTATCAGAGCCTAAGATTTTAAAGTATCCTAGGAAGTTTGAAAGCCGCGTTAAGTAGAGTCTTGTGCATGGGTGTGAAGCGCGCCACACTTATGGATAGGAGGCTACAAGGTGTTTTAGGAAAAGTTCCCTTCTTTCAGTATTTATGTCATGCTAAAGAGCATGATCCTCAAGTTAAACTCTCTATCTAATCTACTTTCCATTCCATTTAAAACATATGCCTCCTAAAAAGACAAATGAAATAAGAAATGTAAACCAGCCAACACATCCGCCCATCCAGGAAGATCCCCTAAATGGGTATATTTCTCATGCAAAGTTCAGAGTTGTATTCACTACTCTCGCTCACTCCGTAGAAGCCTAAAATAAGTGGCCAGTTACTGTTTTAGCCAATCTAGTGGCCAATACTGCCACAGCCAGGATTCGAGACTTTATCTGAATGAATCCTCCTCTATTTTTAAGATCTAAAATTGAAGAGGGTTTGCAAGAATTCCTAGACCGGGTCTAGAAGGCAACCGATATTATAGGGGTAAATTCTAGTGAGAGTGCTGAATTAGCTGCTTACCATCTATAGGATATAGCCCATACCTAGTTTAAGTAGTGGAAAGGTGATAGAGGAACAAATGCAGGGTCGGTTGAGTGGGAGAAGTTTGCTACAACCTTCTTAGATATATTCTTTCCATTGGATTTGAGAGAGGCTAAAGTGTTAGAGTTTATCAACTTAAGGCAGCGCAGCATGAGTGTGAAGGAGTATTCCCTTAAGTTTACACATTTATATCTGTATGTTTCTCATGTTGTGGCTGACAAAAGCTCTAGGATTAGCAAGTTTGTGTCTAGGGTATCTGATAGTGTGGTCAAGAAGTATAGGACTGCGATGCTAATAAGGAGATTTACATATCTACACTTATGGTCCATGCTCAACAGATAAAAGAGCAGGAGCTTATAGAAAGGGAAAGGGAGAACAAGCGGGATAGAAAAGGTAGCTTTAATTTTACTCAGGCTAAGTTAGAAGATGGTAATCATTCCCAATTTTGCCAAAAATTTTCATCTCCTACCCTATCTTCATCTAGTGCTCTGGTGCCAAAGTCCATAAATGATAATCGGTATAGGGCGCCAGTCTCTAAGTCCTAAGATTGTGTAAACAGTAGTCGTAGAAATCCTCTTTGCTAGAAATATGGTAGAAACAATTAGGATGAGTGTAGAGATGGCAATGATGTATGCTTTGGGTGTGTAAGCCAGGTCTTCGGATCCGAGAGTGTCAGATAGTAGCTTATAAAGGAAGGGATTTGTGCTAATAGGGTAAGTCCCATTAGTCATTAGTTCCAGCCAGTCGCCCGACTTAGCAGGGTGCCACTTCCAGTACTACTAGTGGTTTGAATAGTCTTTATACACTTCAGTCCTGACAAAATTAAGAAAGTTCTCCTGATGTGGTTACTGGTACATTGCAAGTCTTTCAATTACATGTTTATGCTTTATTAGACCATGGAGCTTCTATTTCTTTTGTAACCCCTTATATAGTTTTCAACTTTGGAGTCAGTTTTGAAATCTTAGCAAAGCCTTTTTTTAGTGTCTACCCCAGTAGGTGTCTCTATTGTAGATCGGCAGGTATACAAGAACTACCTGATTATAGTATCTTGGAAAGTTACTTTAGTAAATCTTATAGAACTAGAGATGATAGATTTTGATGTCATTCTCAGCATAGATTGGCTCCACTCATGCTATGCGTCAGTTGATTGCCAAAACATATTGTTTATTTTTAGTTTCCAAATAAACCAGTCCTTGAATGAGGGGTAGTACTATAGAACTTAAGGGTCAGCTTGTTTCGTACCTTATAGTGAGGAAAATGATATCCAAGGGGTATATTTATTATCTTTTCCGAGTCAAATATTCTAATTCTAAGATGGCTCTAGCCAAACTCAAAGAGTTCAAAGAACAATTGAAAGGTCTCTTAGATAAGGGAATCATAAGGCCCAGCATTTCCCCATGGGGCGCACCAGTCCTATTCGAGCATAAGAAAGTCTCTTAGAATGTGCATTGACTACCGTCAATTGAACAAAGTCACAATCAAGAAAAAATACCCACTTCCCAAAATCGATGACTTGTTCAACTAACTTCAGGGTGCTAGTTACTTTTCTAAGATAGACCTCAGATCCGGCTATCATCTGCTCAAATCCAGAGAATGTAACATTCTAAAAATAGCTTTCAAAACTCGATATGGTCACTTTAAGTTTCTAGTCATGTCTTTTGGTCTCACGAATGCCCCAGAAGCTTTCATGGCCTTGATGAACCAAGTGTTCAAGTGGTACTTGAACATGTTCATCATAGTATTCATTGATGACATTTTTGTCTACTCCCATAGTAAAAATGATCATTCAAACTACCTCAAAATAGTGTTACAGACTCTTAGAGCCCATCAGTTGTTTGCTAAATTTAGTAAGTGCAAATTTTGGATAAGATCAGTAGCTTTTCTTAGCCATATTATTTCCGGTAATGTCATTAGAGTTGATCCTCAAAGGACCAAAGTGGTGAGAAACTGGCATAGACCCATCTCCCCATCAGATATTAAGAGTTTCTTGGGTTTGGCTGGCTATTACGGCAGTTTGTTGATGGGTTTTCATCTATTTCATCCCCCATGTCTAGATTGACTATAAAGAAAGTTAAGTTTTGGTGGTCAGATTCTTGTGAGAAGAGTTTTCAGGATTTGAAGACTCGACTCACTACAACCCCAGTTTTGACATTGCCAGATGGTTCAGATGGGTTTATTGTGTACTGTGATGCTTCCAGAGTTGGTTTGGGGTGTGTTTTGATGCAAAAGGCTAAAGTTGTGGCCTATGACTGCAAACAGCGTAATTCCTATGAAAAGAATTACCCTATCCATGATATTGAGTTAGCATTAGTTATGTTTACCTTAAAGATTTAAAGGCACTATTTGTATGAGGTGCATGCTGATGTGTTCATAGATCATAAGAGCTTGTAGTATGTATTTTGCAGAAAGATTTGAATCTATTTTAGAGCAGATAGTTAGAATTGCTGAAAGATTATGATATGAGTGTTTTATATCACCCGGGTATGGCCAATATATCAGCAGATGCTCCAAGTAGATTGTCTATGGAAAGTGCTGCTCATGTTGAGGATGATAAGATGATGTTATTAAGGAAAGTTCATGATCTTGACAGGCTGAGTGTTCATTTGGTTAATTTAACTTAGGGTAGCGTTTGGGTGCAGAATAGTTTGGAATCTTCTTTGGTTGTTGTAGTGAAAGAAAAGCAAGATAGGGATCCTAGTCTAGTAAAGCTGAAGGATTCAGTCAAAGATCAGAAAGTAGAGGTTTTCTCCCTAAGGGGAAATGGTGTGTTTTGTTTCTAGGGTGAGCTATGTGTGTCGTGTGTCGATGAGTTGAGATAGTGAATTCTTACAGAAGTGCATGATGTGTGTTACTCAATTCACCCAGGGGCAACAAAGATGTATCGTGATATATGGGAAATCTATTGGTAAAGTAGGATAAAGATAGATATTACAGAAATGGCAGCTAAGTGCTCCACTTTATAGCAGGTTAAGATTGAATATCAAAAGCCTAGTGGGTCTATGTAAAAGTTCAATATTCCCACTCGGAAGTGGGAGGAAGTTACATGGATTTTGTAACAGGTTTTCCTCATACTCATCATCAGTATGATTCAATTTGGGTCATTATGGATTAGATGACCAAATTAGCCTATTTCTTACAAGTCCATACTTTCTATTCAGCCGAGGACTATGCCAGGCTCTACATTAGAGAGTTAGTTAGGTTGCATCGTGTCCCATTGTCTATTATGTCATATAGAGGTAAGCAGTTTACCTCATACTTTTAGAAATCCTTGCAAAATAGTCTTGGGACCCAGGTCCACCTTAGTATAGCCTTTAACTCTTAGACAGATGGTCAGGTAAAGAGGACCATTTGGAATCTTCAGGATATATTTAGAGAATATGTAGTTGACTTTAAGGGCAGTTAGGATGACCACTTGCCTTTGATTAATCTCCATTATTAGCATGACGGTGGCGTTTAGGACATTGGGTGCCTAATCTTAGACTGGTAGGGCTCAGTCTGCTCTATTATATTCTCTTTGTAGATTTTATATGTAGGTGCACCATGTGCTTTGTGAAGAAGGGAGGAATAGGTTTTTTAAATATGGTTAGATTGATCATTTGTAGAGCGATTGTCCTTCTAAGGTTTTTTTAGGGAAGATAAGATTCATGTTGCCACTTCATCGGCTCCTGCACAAAGGGTGCCTCTTTTTTCTAGTACCATCATTGGCTAAAATTTCTTGTATGCTCTTGCTACCTACTAGGAATCTGAGGCATTTCCTGATGTTATCGCTAGTACGTTACGAGTTTTTTGTCATGATGTGTATTTCTTGCTTGATATAGGGTCTACTATTTCTTATATAACCCCATTTGTGGCTGTATATTTTTGTTTTGGTCCTGAGTGTATCCTTTATCCGTTTTGTATTTCTACCATGATAGGTGACTCTGTGGTTGCTAGAAGAGTTTATAGGAGTTATGTGGTATCTGTTGGTGGCAGAGAAACTGTGGTAAATCTGATAGAGTTAGACATGGTTGACTTTGATGTCATATTATGGATGGACTAGTTGCACTAATGCTATGCCTCCTTAGATTGTCGGGCACATAATGTCATGTTTAAATTCCCTAATTATCTGGTCATTGAGTGGGAAGGGGGTTCTGTAGTGCCTAAGGGAAGGTTCATGTCATATCTTAGAGTTCGGAAGTTGATTTCCAAGATATGTCTCTATCATTTGGTTTGGGTTAAGGATTCTAACTCGGAAGGTCCTTTATTGCAATTAGTTCACATGGTTAATAAATTCTCTAAGGTTTTTCCTGATGAACTTCCTGGTATCCCTCCCGATAGAGAGATTGATTTTGGGATTGACCTTGTTTTGGAAACTCATCCATATCTAAACCTCCTTATAAAATGACTCTGACTGAGTTAAAAGAGCTTAAGAAATAATTGAAAAACCTTCTTGAGAAGGGTTTTATCCATCCTAGTGTATCTCCGTAAGGTGCGCCTATTTTTTCATGCATGAAAAGGATGGTTTCCTTTGAATGTACATCGATTACTGTTAGTTAAATAAAGTTATAGTGAAGAACAAGTATCCTCTTCCTCAGATTGATGATTTTTTTTACCAGCTTTATGGGGATAGATATTTCTCTAAGACTGATCTTAGGTCAATTTATCATTAGGTAATGATTAGGGAGGTGGATATCCCTAAGATTGCCTTTTGAACTCGGTATAGTCATTATAAGTTCACATTCGTGTCTTTTGGTTTGACTAATGCCCCGGTGATATTCATGGACTTGTTGAATAGGGTCTCTTATTAGTTTTTAAATTTGTTCATCATCGTGTTTATAGATGATATTCTGGTGAATTCCAAGAGTGAGGTAGATCATGCCAATCACCTCCGTGTCGTATTGCTAACCTTGAAAGATCAGTATTTGTATGCTAAATTTTAGAAGTGCAGGTTCTGGTTGTATGTTGTTATCTACCTAGTTTATGTCATTTCTTTTGAAGGGATCATGGTGGTTATGCAGAAAGTTGTAGTGGTTAAGACGTGGCCTAGGCCTATGACTTCAACAAATATTTAGAGCTTCTAGGATTTAGCCAATTACTATAGGAGATTTGTGGAGAGTTTCTCCATGATAGCTGCCTTGCTAACTAAATTGACCCAAAATAAGGTGAAGTTCTTATAGTCTGATGCTTGTTACGGTAGTTTTGCAAAACTAAAAGATAAGTTGACTTTAGCCCTAGTTTTTACTCTTTTTGATAGCACTAATGGTTTTGTTGTCTATTATGATGTGTCCTATATGGGACTTGGTTGTCTGTTGATGCAACATAGTAGGGTGATGGCCTATGCTTTGAGGTAGTTAAAAGTTCACGAGAGGAATTATTTTACTCATGAATTGGAGTTGGTGGTTATAGTGTTCGCATTGAATATTTGGCATCACTATTTGTACGGAATCCATGTAGATATCTTTTTTGTTCATAAGAGCCTGAAATATTTATTCACCCAGAAGGAGTTGAATCTTAGGCTGGGGAGGTGGATTGAGTTGTTGAAAGACTATGATATGATTCTCCATTATAACCTGGGTAAAGCTAATATGGTTTCTGATGCACTTAGCATATTGTCCATGGGGAGTCTAGCTCATATTGATGATGATAAGTAGGGTATTTACCATTTGGCTAACCTTGGAGTTTGTCTCTTGGACTTTAAGGATGGTGGTGTATTTGAGCAAAAGGTAGCAAAGTCATCTCTTATTGGTGAGATAAAAGAAAAGTGGGTATTCGATCTTGTCTTAATGAAGATTAAGGGGGCTGTGGGAAAACAATAGGTTTTTCAAATCAGTGGACATGGTATATTGAGGTACGAAGGTAGATTATGTGTTCCCAATATAGATGGGTTAAGAGATAGGATCTTGGTTGAGACTCATGAGTTGTGTTATTTCAATAATCCTGGTTTAAGAAATATATATCATCATCTTGAGGAGATTTATTGGTTGAACAATATAAAGTGAGATGTGACCAGTTTTGTGGCAAAATACATGGTGTGTCAACAAGTGAAGGTTGAGTACTTAAGGCCTAGTGGGTTAGCTCAAGAGATTGAGTTACCTGTATGGAAACGGGAAATAGTTAATATGGATTTTGTTACCAATCTTGCTTGGTTTTGAAGTTAATTTGATTAGATTTGAGTCATCATGGATAGTATGACTAGGTTCGCTCACTTTTTACAAGTGAGGACTAATTATTTGACAGAGAATTATGTGAATTTGTTCCTCCAAGATATTGTGAAGTTGCATGGAGTGCCTGTTTCTATTATTTCAGATCAAGGTACTCAGTTCTAATCATATTTTTAGCGTTTGTTTTAGAGGTATTTAGGAACAAAGATGAGCCTTAATACTGCCTTCCACCCGCTGTTGGATGGGCAAGCATAAAGGACTATGTAAATATTAGAAGTTATGCTATTGGCTTGCATGATTGACTAAGGTAGTAGTTGGGTTGATCATTTCCTCTTATAGAGTTTGCTTATAATAATAGCTACCACTTTAGTATTGGGAAGGCTCCGTTTGAGGTGTTGTATGGTAGGAGGTATAGATCTCCTATTGGGTGGTTTGAAGTTGGCAAGGCAGAGATATTTGACCCAGATATGGTTCACCAAGCAATTGAGAAGGTGAAGATGATTCGAGATAAAATCAAAGCTTCTTGAAGTAGCCAAAAGTCCTATGCAGATGTGAGGTGTAGAGAGTTAGAGTTTGAGGTTGGTGATTGGGTGTTTTTAAAGGTATCTCCCATGAAAGGAGTAATGTGATCTAGGAAGAAAGGGAAGCTCAGTCCCTAGTATGTCGGCCCATACTTTTTCTTAAAGTGGATGGGTGGTGTTGCATATGAATTAGAGTTTCCCTCAAGTTTGAGATCCATTCACCCGATGTTCCATGTATCAATATTGAGAAAATATATGGGGATCCGTCGCTGATTATGCCTATCAAGGATATTTGTATTCCAAATTCCTTATCTTATGAGGAAGTCCCTATTAAAATTTTGGATCATCAAGTTCGTCGATTGTGGATGAAGGATGTGGCCTCGATAAAGGTTCTATGGAGGAACCACAAGGTTGAAGAGGCTACTTAGGAAGTTGAAGAGGACATGAAGTCCAAGTATCTATTCTTGTTTTCCACTCTGGGTAATCGTGTATGTGTTATTCCTGGCATCTTTGTTTTTCTAACTTTATTAAAGGTATTAGTAGAGGTATATAGAATCAAATCACGCTAGTAATTGCCTTGACCTATCATTCGAGGATGAATGATCCAAGTGGGGGAGAATTGAAACACCCTAAATTTTTAGCCCTTGAAAATTTTCAAAGCTTTGAGTTCACTGCCCTGGTTACGACTGGACCCTATGTGTCATAGGGTGTCATAAAGATTCATTCGAATGAGTCGTAACCAAACCAGTAAGTTTGTGGCTTTATTCTGCTCTGCATATGAGTGGTTCACAAAGAGTCGTAAGGATATGTTACGAGTCATTAGGTGTAATTATAAGGTGTCCAATGTAAGTTCTAATTTGGGTTCTGTCTTAACTATGATGGAACTATATGAGTCGTAGGGTCTCATTATGAGTGGTGCGATTGAGTCGTAAGGTCAATGATGTAGGGTTCCTTGGTGCCACTGCCATGGTTATGACTCATGGTGATGAGTCGTACGGAGTGGCTATGAGTCAAGGTTGACTCATAAGAAAAGGAAACCTTTTTCATATTTTAAGTTGAGGTCATTCTAGAGCACTTATAACCTCTTTAAGGTGTCATTTATCACTCAGAAATATCTAAGTAACGTCTTAAATACTCCCAAATTCTCAAGGTCAAGAACATTTAGGGTTTTTAAAATGTTGATCAATTAGGGCTCTCAAGGGTTATTTCTCTCTATACATCTTACTGTTACAGGCATGTTACTCTTCCCTTATTGTTAATTTTATAAAAGCATGTATTTTAACGTATTGTTCATGAGTTGTTTATATGGATTTTTAAACAAAGATTGGGTTTTTTTTTGAATGTTAATGAATGGAACATTGTTTCTTATGGTTTATTTATGATTTTTATGCTTCAATTATTGTTTTGAACTTTTGGGTGCATGGGTATAGTGGATAAACTAGGGAATTGTGATTTTCCTAAACTTGTGACTTTAGAAATGGTTATGTCCCAACCCTATAATGTTAAATTGGTTTTAATTTTGAGAACTATGGGAATTTGTAAAATTAAACTAGTCTTTAACTATTGCATTATATAAAGAGGTATTAGAAATACAATGGTATGATTTAATGAACAAAGAGAGTCAGTGTTTCCCACCTTGTATTAATGAACAAAGGGAGTGGTTTTCTCCAAGTTAATGGGAGTTGTTTTGGCATGTTGTTTTTTACCTTTCAAATATAGTTGGTATGACGATACCGACAATGTATACCTTAATGTGGAATGCGGTTAAATAAATGAAAATGTTTGATACTTGTTTTACTTGAGCTCTAATAATGGTTCTGTAGATGAGTCATGAAAGTGGAGGTCCGAAGTGACTAGGGAGGTTCAAGTCCCCCATATTATTATTTCGTGATTATAGAGGTTTGAGTCCCCCATAAATCATTATATGATCGGGTCCTTAAGTCACCTTGGTATATATTATGAGGTTTGAGTCCCCCGTGGGCACAAATATGAGATTATTCTCCTATGTGTGTGGCTGCATGCACTGGGGCTCGACCAGGGGGTGAGAGCTAGGGCCTATATATCCCGTAGATACTATTATATGATGGTTGAGCTACACAATACATGATAAAGTTTTGAAATTCATATTGAGCCTTATTCCCCATCCCAACATCTGATATATATATATATATATATATATATGTTTATGCATTTAATTATGTGCACTATTTTTGAAAGGTTTTAAACTATTGATCATGTCAATATGTTATCCTTATCCCTAAGTTATATGCTAGCGTTAACCCCACTAGTTATCTTCGAACACTATATCCCCAGTGATGCAGGCACTGGTCATACTTCTACTCCTCAGGCTCGGTGACTTGGATTTGGGATTAGCTAGCAAGTCAGATTGAAGTGGTGATCTTCCATACTCTGGAAGACCCCATTTCATGATTATTATTTCCCTGATATTTTCACTATTCCTTTGGATTTGGTCATTGGATATTGTTGGAGGCATATCCCTACACTTTATTTATATTTAGTTTTATATCATTGTTTAGAAGGCTTTGTTTAGACTACTGTGGCTATTGGGCGATGTCGGTCGGTTGTTTGCCAAGTTATCGGGAGTCAGTTATAGATATGGATTTAAAACTTTCTTAGACTATTACGTGCTATCTTTTTATATGTTTGGAATTTAGTCGACCATGGGTTGTGGTTTGTTTGGTTTGGTTAGGTGTAGGGGGTGATCTCTAGTCCACGTGGTACTGTAGATACCCTTCATGGTCAGGCCTTGGTTTAGGTCATGACATTAGGACCCTGGTCTGATGGCATTTCAACCCTAATCATCACTCATCTACAAAAGGAAAATAATGTTTCTCTATCAAGTAGTTTTTGTGAAATTTTAAAAAAAAATGAGAGAGATAAAAACTAAAACCATTTTCAATTGCTCAAGTATAGCTCAGGTTCTTTTTTTGTAAGCTGAAAGGAATGAGTATTCTTGAGTTGAGTCTTGAATTGTAATTGAATTACTAATGCTATAAGAGTAATGTTCTTTTCTTCTTTTCTTAGAGTGGCTTAGGTAGAGTTACCTAAGGTGGATATTGATTAGAGGTAATCAATATCAAGGTGTGTCCTTGGCAGAGTTGTCAAGTTGAGCTTGTAGTAGAGTTATTACCTAATGGCAAGTCATGGTTTTTCCTTCCTTGTGCATGAGGTTTCCACATTAAATCTTGTATTTTTTTACTCTTTCTGTACTATATTGTGTTCCTAGTTTCTTTACTGTGTTTTTTCCTGTGAATGACTTTGAGGGACGTGATCCCTCATAGTGTAGTGCAATGTAATGCCCCGAGTTTGTACCTCGAATTCTACACGATGCTCATAATCCTGAGGGACCACAAGCTAATCCATGACTAGTACCTTGTGCAATAACTAAATAATAATACTGTAATTATGTAGAAATTAGGCAGAAACTTGCCATAAAGTTAAAACTAAACGCAAATACTGAATACTGATACATCTGTCTGAATAATCTAGTTTTAAAAGCCTCTACTTTCTGAACAAGGAGTTGATGGGTCAAGCCCCCAACTAACCTCTACTTCTAAAAACTGATAAACTGAGATACTGAAATACTGAAACAATAAGTATAATCAGGAGCCCGTGCATCTAAATCTATGATATAAGACATCATAGCTCATAAGAAAGGTATGCGTCAGTAATTTGAATGTACTGGTATGCTAAGTGAGGTAGGCTGAGATGCATGGGTTCATATGCATAAACAATATTGACTGAATGACATAAATATAACCGAGTGAGAGTACATGAATGAATACATAAACTGTAACTGAGATCATGATAACACTGGATACTGAGTTCTGAATTACTGATTTACCGATATCTGAGTTTACTGACACTATGTATCTAATAACTAAGTGACTGTATCTGATAGTCCTGATTTTGAAAAGCTAGTCTGAGTTATATACTTATCTGACTGATTGTATCTGATAGTCTTGAATCAGTAGAACTGAACTGAGTTCTAAATTAAGACTAAATATGAAACTGAGACTGTGGGAGGTAATAATCTAACCGACATGCCCTTTTCAAAATAGATTGGGGTACAACCTGTAAACGAACTAGAAGGGTGTTAGTACCGTGCCACTAATAAAGACAAGTTGAGTTAACCTCATCTGGAAAGTGCTCCAAATGAGAATAGTGGTTCCCTCAACTAGAAGCTAGGACACCTCATAAACCCTCAACTGACAGGTTGATATCTCAACCTATGCTGGCTACGTATCACACCCTCTACTGGCAGGTGAGTCCCCATCCTTGGGTTCACTCGGTGCCGAATCCTAGTCCCAACTGAATAGACACTGGACTGAATTCTAAATTGTACTAGGCTGGACTAAACAATTACTGATTGTACTGTCTAACTGAATTGAACTGAGTTCACTAAGTTCCGTTGACTGACGCAATACTACTAATTCTGTTAATTGACTGAATTTATTGAGGTATGAACTGAATACTGAATTGGACTGGACTGATATTGAGTCTACTTAGTTTTTCCTGAGTTTTGTAACTGACTGAGAGTACTACTGATCGTGACATGACTCAGATTATTGCATAACTGACACTGGATCTAGGTAAACAGAAAAATTGTCGTGTATTAAATACCCTCAGGACTCGGTGGCATGAAAAGTAAAGCATCACATGAACTTGCATAGGATAAAAATGCACACTTGTTTATAATGCATCTATAGAGGTATTTTATCAAACACTTGAATGGTATGAACTAGTATACATGCTAACATGATATAATCTCACTATTTATTTCACATGAACTCATCAAATACTTGGAAGGCATTGTACATGCACGTACTAATCAACAAATGAGCATCACAATTTCAAGGCTTTAACATGAACTTACATGATAATACATAAATAATAATTGTTTTTACATATATCTTGCACTTAATCATGGAATAGAAACCCAATCAACAGTATAATCATGAATACACTTGAATCCAAATCATGGAAATCATGAAATAAATTTACTTAAAGTTTAAAAGATTTTCTTGGACTCCAAAGGTGGAAGGGAGCCTTTAATGAACACTTGACATACCTTACCAATTAAATTTTGAAAGATTGACGATAAGTCCTTGAGCCTTGAATTGAATTTGAAATCTCCTAGGGTTTGTTCTTGAGAAAACTTGTGAAGAATGAATAATTTTTTCTCTTAGAAGGGTTTAATTTTATGTTTTGGGTCTGATAGACGTGGGAAAAATACCCAATTATCCCTAAGGACACAACTTTTTAATAACTGAAAACTGACCTAGAAACGGACAGACCGACCTGCCGCGTCGTTGGCATTGACGCGATAGCCAATGCGCCGTATTTATTCCATGTTGATTCACTAGATTTTGCACTAGGAACTGGAGGAAAATATTCATCGACGTGATGGGCGACATGACACGTTGAGATCACATCAATCCACTGGTTTGAGCTTTCAAATATGATCCAAACAAAGTCCAAAAGAATCGAAACTTGTTCGAGAACACCCACTAACATTCCTAATCATGATTCAACCTAAAAATCATTACTTTAAGGTCATGAGGGTCATGAAATAGAGTTGCCAACCTACAAAGGATAAAATAACACTAAGTCAGAATACTTAGCTAAAATTTTCTAAGTCTGGGATCCCTTAAGAAGCTTTAAAGGACTGAATTAAGATTAGAATTTTACAAGGTCTTACAATATCTCCCCCTTGGGAATATTTGCCCTCAAATGAGACTGACTAAGCTGAGAAACACTGATAGACTAATCTTACACATTAAAAATACATATCTAATGCATAGAACGCCTGACTGAAACTATTGATAAGCTAAGTTTTCAAACTGAACATGCATATCTATGCACGAGTATATGACAGAACTATTCGTGAATGCAAGACTGAATATGCAACGATAATGGATACCAAGTTTTTAGCTATAACTGAACATGGACTAAGCCAATATAAGAAAGATTGTTACCTTAAGCTGAGAATACTGATAAACCTGAGATAAGTTACTTAACATGTATGAATAGGAACATGAGAACATAACTGAGACTAAAATATGATACATGAACCGAATATCATGGATTGAACAGAGCGCCTAAATACATGGCTTACGGCTGAGATTGAAACTTGAGGGTCCACCTATGAGTACCCACTACTCTAAACTGGATTTGATGCATGAAGAGAATATAGAATGTTTAGGTCATGAAAGCTCGGGGGGATTATAGTGCATCTCCCCCTTGGGACATTATATCCCCTAAAGAATGCTAACTTGGCTGCGATACTGAGGAAAAACTGAGATGATGCACAGGGTACCTATGAACTGAATCGTGGCTATATATGGGGGATCTGAAACTGAGGCATGACACCCAAACTGAGCTGAACTCACAACCACATGACTGCTTGATCTAGGAGTAGTTACATTCATGAGACTCCGGATAGTGCGACTAGATTGAATGATGGGAAACCCAACCATACGAGCATTTTCCGTCTAACTGCTAAACTGAATTGCTGGTTTTGCAGACTAAATTATGCTTAAGACTTATATTCGTCTGGAGCCTTTCTTTGACCCTCTTTCAATAGAGTTCTAGTGGCTTTAGGGAGCAAGGAGTCTTGGCATGGCTGAATAAAACAACTGAATAAGAAAATCACATCCTAGCTAAAATTATTTAATATTAGTCGAGGCCTACGAAATAATATCTAAGATGAAGTGACTAAAACTTATGCACTGTAACTACAAATTTTCAAGCTTAGACATATCAGTTGAATACTCTCTCAACTATAATCTCCACCTTAGTACAACACAACATCGGAGACTACTGAAAATATTCAAATGGGTGCTGAGCATGAACACATAAACTATAACGCCCCGAATCTGGTACTTAAAATGCTACACGGTAATCATGACCCCCAAGGACCACAATCTAGCCCCTGACTAATATCTGTAACTGAGCACTAAATAATATACTGTAAATATGTAGAATGTAAGCTACAAGGCCATAAGGTTCAAAACTGATCTAATGCTTAATATAAAATAATGTCTGTAATGGGGTATAACAATAACCAAAACTGAAATAAACTGTCCGAAAACATGTTGTAGTCTGAAAACCTCTAAACTATCTAACAATTATAGAGTTGATGGGACATGTCCCTAACTAACTCTGAACTACTAAAATAATAAAGTAATAAAATAATCATATTATCCTCCAATGATAAGACTCGCTGTTAGTTTGGCTGCTGAATGTCTGATCTACTAAAAATGCTTGGGAGCTCGCGCTTCTAAACCTATGGTATAAAACACCATAGCATAAATGCGTCAGTACAATTGAATATATTGGTATGCAAGTAAGGTAGGCTAAATGCAAGGGTTCATATGCATGAACAATAATAACTGACTGAATAACATGAACACGAGAATACATGCATGAATATGTAACTATAACTAAAATCGTGATAATGCTGACTCATAGATTCTAATAACGTGGATTTACTGATATTTGAGTACTAATACTGGGATACTAAATGACTGAGTCTATTATGTACTGAGGAACTCATGTCATATTATAGATAAAGGAATGACTATTTCTGATAGTTCTAATTATGAAGAACTAGTTTGATCAATTGTGTCTGACAGTCCTAAAACTGGATACTGATAACATAAATTTTGTATAATTAATATACTATTAATGGGTTCATGATAACATGATTACTAAGTCTGATTACTGATAACATGAGTGACTATATTTGACAGTCCTGATACTAATGGAATAGCTGAGTTCCATACTATACTGAATTGACTATATCTGGTAGTCCTAAATTCTGGAGAACTATCTGAGTTCTATTTCTGAGACTACATCTGAAACTAAGATTGTGGGAAGTAGTCATGTAACCGAAATGCCCCTAATACGCCATTATGGCTGAGATGGGTTTCAATTTGTAACCCCAATTGCAAAGGTGTCAATATCGTGCCACTAGTACGGACAATCTGTGAGTAACCCTCATATAACAGGTAACTCTAGTGAGAATGTTGGGAACCTTCATATAAAAGGTTAATCCAGCTCATCTACCCTCATATAGCAGGATATGATGTCTCAATCTATGTTGGCTATATAGTTTTGGAACGCAAAGATTGCTTTTAAGAATCACACCCTCATATAACAGGTGAGTTCCCATCCTTGGGTTCACTCAGTGCTAATTCCTACCCCCATCTGAATAGATAATGAACATGAATTACTAAATTGAGCTGGACTAAATTAACTGAATTTCATTTACTGACGGAATATTACTAAGATCTGATAAGTGACTGAGATTTATTGAGGTTTCCTGAGTCACATGACTGACTGAATTCTATGGATCATGGCTTGACTGAGGATATCATGAAAACATGACACTAGCTCTAGGCATACAACAAAATTGTCGGGTACAAGTACCCCCAGGACTTGATAACACCAAACTGACAGTACATGACACTTCTTGAACACATGACTAATATAAACAGTTCATAATACATTAATTTGGGGATTTCATGAAGCACATGGTTATCATAGTCTTGTACATCAATGGAATAACATATAAGTATGTCATACTTTCATCAACATAATATCATGGACATTTCCTCAATCATTCATAATGCACACAATATCATGGAAGTCATTCTTAGTCATAGGGTAAGGCATGCTTTTATCACTTGGGTTATAATTAAGCTATAATGCATAATTTCTATTCTCTTAGGCATTTTCTCAAACACCTAGGATGCATGACTTTGGGCATAGGAATAACCATTAAATTAATACAACAAAACTCCATATTTTAACTCAATTTCATATGTTTCAGACCACATACTAGCATAGGTTCATTAAAAACACATAAAGATTCCAACTTGGGAATCATACAACCATAATCACATGAACATAATCAACCCATAACAAAACATTCATAATACAAGATTTAAAACTTGATTCTTGGGCTTCATGGATGAAACGAATCCATGAATGAACATTGTGCATACCTTAGTTCTTAATTCTATAGTGATTGACGTAGAGATTCTTGAGTTTGAGTATTGAATTTGAATTCCCAATTTAAAACCCTGGCTTGTTCTTGAGAGAAACTTGAGAGAAACACTATAATTAGGTTGAAATATGGATGAATCATGTATTATTGGTTTTAAATAGGGTGAGAAATTGACCCTTTTAACCCTTGGATGCGTATTTTAATTTTGTGAAAATTTCCCGACCTGGATCCCTGGCGCAATGCGGCACTATCACGCCGTGTCACTGGAATTTGACAACTCTGTATTTGAGCTTTGGCACGATGCGCCATAATCTCGGAGGTTCACTGGATTTTGACAATTTCTATTTTGGCTGGCTCCGTGATGCATTGATGGCTCAAGTGATACACTATCTCACTAAAAAGGCTCTAACTCTTCGCCCGGGTGTCGGATTTGGGCGAATTTGGTATCGATAGAAAGCTTATTGAATTTTACACATGAAGAAAAGTGAAAATCTTAAAAATAAAATATGTATTAATGCGGATTCATCTTTTAAAGCAAGTCTTTATCATTTTTGGGATGATTTTAAGCTAGATAAAAGTACAGGGTATTATATAAACATACTAACTTATCTAATTATCTAAATGGTAGATAGTTAAATACTTGGTCATGTAATATTGGATTGCACTTAGTCTGAACAACTAGACTGGAATTGTAGAGTATTATACATATGAGGTAAGTATTGACTGTGTAACAGGAGATAACTGAGCTTGAATTCATGAAAACTGTATTATTTGAGAATGCAAGACCAAGTGTATAACATGATTCTAAAATATTTTGTAAACTGAGGTACTGAGATACTAATAACTGTACACTACGGTCAAGCAAACCTAAAACTAAACTGTGTTTCTAATATGATTATTAGACTTATACTATGACAGAGACTATACTAAGACAATAACTAAGACTGTAACTGAGACTATAACTGGGAATGTAATTGAGTTCATATTGTAATTAAATACTGAGTTCTAATAACTACGTCATGGAGACTGACATAATTCAAGTATCTGAATAGACACTCAAACTTGATATTTTGTCAACTTATTATCTCATGAAAAAATTTGATTTCTCTCCCTTCAACAACTAAATACTACTTCTTTCTAGCCATTTACTTAGCACACTACCCTGACATTTAGGCCTATTCTCATAAATACAGCTTCGTGTAAAACAAGCATGCAAAAATATTTTCTTATCATGAAACATTTACTCTCTCCCATCTAAAAAATCGCTCATCACTACATTGTTTTATAAGAAGAGTTCACTAAAGGGTTAAAACATGAGGACCTGAAGTATAAATGAATACTATGCCGAACTCAACACTTAACTGAGGCCTGAAGAACAGAATAGCAACACCATGGATTTATCAAGAGACCTAAACTGAGGATATACATGACATAATATGAACTTAAACAACCATTAAGAGTCTAGCATAAGTCTTGGGAACTGGGCATACTGTAAAGCTTGACATGAGTACATGAGTCATGAGCTGCATGACCTGAGTTTGGAGTTTTTGTGTTCATGAAACATGATTCATAATACTGAGTGAACTGAAAATCCTATACAAGGATTTATAAGTTTACATAATTGTCACTAACGTGCACAAATATGAGCTATTATCATAGAGCAAACATGTAAGACATAAATAGGTAAGACACCATGATAATTGATCACTTTTGAGAGTCTGAAGTACGATTCTTAGATAATCAGTGGGTTCATTCTCATTACATGAATAGACAAGAGTGTCAACTATGTAGATAATGATGAACATGTCCAAGTACTGCGGAATAGGTATGGGATGAGTATCTTGAAGAAGGTCTATTTCAAAGTCGATTTCCCTTTCAGAAGGAACTCTGGGAAGATCTTCGGGAAACACATCTAGTAATTCATATGCTATTGATACAGACTCAAGAGTAGGGGTTTCTAATATAATATCCTAGACACAGATGAGATGGTAGACATATCCATTAGGTATCATTTTCCTTTCCCTAAGGTAGGAAACAAGCTGACCCCTATGTGCAAAAGTACTACCCCTCTACTCTAGGACAGGCTTATTCGAGAACTAAAATTGGACAATTTTCTTTCTACAGTTGACTGAGGCATAGGAGGAATAAATCCAATCCATACCAAAAATGGCATTCAAATCAGTCATCTCTAATTCCACTAAGTCTGTTGAAGTGACTTTTTGAGATACCATAACCAGAAAGTTCCTGTATACCTGTTGGGCTATGATAGATTTACCCACTAGGGTAGAGACTGAGAAAGGATATGCTAGAATTTTTTAGACTCACTCTGAAGTCAATAGCTACATAAGGAGTTACAAAGGACAAAGAAGCTCCTGGATCTAGCAAAGCATAAATATGCAAATAATAAACTTGTAACGTATGAGTGACCATATCAGGAGAACTTTCCTGATCCTGTCCAGACTAAAGTGCATAGAATCTATTTGGGAATCCCCCACTGGTGGCATTGGATGCAGCACCCGACTGATTTGGGCAACCAAACTGGGCTGAGAAATAATTATGCTGACTCTACGAACCCGCCTGAGGATAATGTCTGAGTTTGTGTCCTGGCTTGCCACATCCAAAACATACATAACTTCCATCTCTATAAACACCCTAATGGTTTCTGCCATACTTTTGATAGAGAGGATTTGTTCGGCCACTCTTTAGCCTTAGCGTTCTGCCCCTCTTATTCTTTCTCCCTCTTTTCCTATATCTCTTCTCCTTACTTTGTGGAGCTTGAGATATAGGCCTAGATAGGATTGTAGCCAACTGATTATTCTGGGCTACTACTAAATAAGCTGAAGTTATGCAGAAATTACGTGGACACTTTCCATAACGTTCAAACTGAAAGTAAATACCTAGTACTGAAAACTGAATACTGATGCATTTGCCTGAAATACTCTAGTCTGAAAAACCTCTACTATCTGAACGAGGAGTTGATGGGACAAGCCCCCAACTAACCTCGACTACTAAAACCTGATAAATTGAGATACTAAAATACTAAAATAATAAGTCAACCCTCGAACTATAAGGACTTAACACTAAGTCTACTACTGATAGATAGGGCTGCTAAGTATGATCAAGAGCCTATGCGTCTGAACCTATAATATAAGACATCATAGCATAAAAGAAAGGTATACGTCAGTACTTTAAATCTACTGGTATTCTAACTGAGGTAGGATGAGATGCATGAGTTCATATGGATGAACAATACTAACTGAATGACATAAATATGACTGAGTGAGAGTACATACATGAATACATAAACTATAACTGAGATCTTGATAACACTAGATACTGAGTTTTGAATTTCTGATTTACTGATATCTAAGTTTATTTATATAGCGCAAATGATAAGTGAGTGACTATATCCAATAGTCTTTATTCTGAAGAGCTGGTCTAAGTTCTATACTGACTTGAGTATCTGTATCTAATAGTTCTGATTCTGTAGAACTGAACTGAGTTCTATACTAAGATTGAATCTAAAACTGATAATATGGGAGGTAATCATCTAACTGACATGCCCCTTTATGAATAGATTAGAGTCTAACCTATAACCCTAGCTGGAAGGGTGTCAATACCGTGCCATAGGTAAAGACAAGCTGGGTCACCCTCATCTGGCAGGTGCTCTGAATGAGAATGGTGGTACCCTCAACTGGCAGGTAGGATACCTCATCAACACTTAAATGGCAGGTTGATGTATCAAACTATGTTGGCTACGTAGTTCTAGAACACAAGGACTATTTCTAAGGATCACACCCTCTACTGGTAGGTGAGTCCCTATCCTTAGGTTCACTCGATGCTGAATCCTACTCCCAACTAACTAGACACTGGACTGAATTCTAAATTGTACTAGGCTGGACTGAACTTTTACTGATCGTACTATCTAACTGAACTGAACTGAGTTCACTGAGTTTCATTGACTGATGGAATACTGCTAAATTCTATTAACTAACTGAATTTACTAAGGTCTAAACTAAATACTAAACTGGACTAGACTAATATTGAGAATACTAAGTTTTTCATGAGTTCTGTAACTGACTGAGAATACTACTGATCATAACATGACTGGGATTATTTCGTAACTGACACTGGCTATAGGTAAATAGCTAAATTATTAGGTATTAAATACCCCCAGGACTCGATAGCATGAAAAGGAAAGCATCACATGACCTTTCACAGCATAGAAATGCACACTTGTTCATAATGTATCTATAGAGGCATTTTATAAAACACTTCAATGGCATGAACTAGTATACATTCTAACATGATATAATCTCACAATTTAATTCACATGAACAACTCATCAAACAGTTGGAAGGCATTATATTTTCACATAATACTAATCAACATATGAGTATCACAATTTCAAGGCTTTAATATGAATTCGCATGATACTACATCCATAATAATTATTTTTACATAAATCTTGAACTTAATCATGGAATAGAAAACCAATCAACATTATAAACATGAATACACTTGAATCCAAATCATGGAAATCATGAAATCAATTTACTTTAAGTTTAAAAGAGTTTCTTGGATTCCAAGGATGGAAGGGACCCTTGGATGAACACTTGACATACCTTAACAATTAAATTCTAAAAGATTGACGGTAAGTCCTTAAGCCTTGAATTGAATTTGAAATCTCCTAGGGTTTTTTATTGAGAGCAACTTGTGAAGAATGAATACTTTTTTGCTCTTAGAAGGGTTTAATTTCACATTTTAGGTCTGATAGATGTGGTAAAAAGACCCAATTACCCTTGAGGATGCAACTTTTTAATGACAGAAAACTAACCTAGCGATGTGCAGGCCGATGCACCACATTGTTGTCCTCGACGCAATAGCCAATACGGTGCATCGAGATTTCATCGATCCACTAGTTTGAGCTTTCAAATATAATCCAAACAAAGTCTAAAAAATTCAAAACTTGTCTGGGAATTCCAACTGACATTCTGGATCATGATTCAACCTAAAAATCATCACTTTAAGGTTATGAGGGCCGTGAAATAGAGTCGCCAACCTATGAAGGCTAAAATAACACTAAGTCTGAATACTCAGCTAAAATTTTCTAAGTCTGGGACCCTTTAACAAGCTTTAAATGACTGAGTTAAGCTTAGAATTTATAGGGTTTTACATGTAACCTTCAAGGTTTTAACAATTGGTATTAGACAGAACACTCTAAAATGTTCACACCTAGAGTGATTTGGTTAGCTTGGTTGCTCCACCTAAGCTGTAAGAAATGCAAACTACTACTAACCTACCAAGATTTAATGGGAAGTATTATGGGTGGTAGAAAACTCAAATATTTTACTTTATTATGGTTTAGCATAGTGAGCTGATGGACATAATTTCTGATGGTCCTCATGTTTCTGTTAAAGAAGTCGAAGAAGGAAAAATAACTAGAATGGTTGTAAAAAGTAGGAAAGAGTATGATAATGATGACCAAAAGAAAACTTGAGAAGAATTACAAGGTCAAGAAATTTATAGCTTTTAGTAAATGGCCTTATGAATACAATAGGATTTCTGCATGTGAAAATGTTAAAGAAATCTAGGACTACTTGAAAATAGCTCATGAGAGAACTACAGATGCAAAGGATTCCGAAGTTGACTTTTTGATTATCCAGTATTAAACCTTCACCAAGGATAGACAATATAGAAAAATGCATACAATATTCACTTTTATCACAAATGAGATACACTTCTTATGAGAAGTGATTCCATTGTTTAAGCAAGTGAGGAAGATTATCGGGGTTCTGCCAAAATCTTGGGAAAGCAAAGTAGATGCTATTAATAAAGCAAGGAACCTTAAAACCCTCACTATGTATGATCTTATTGGAAAATTAAAGAAACATGAACTCAAGAAGTAGCAAGAACAAGAGAAAAAGGAAGAAAAAAAGGGACAAAACTCTGGCACTGAGAGCATTAAAATTAGACTCTAATAAAGAAGTCACTAATATTTCCTATTTGGAAAAAAAATAGTTAGAGCTATGAAAATAGTGGCTAGTTTCAAAGAATGAAAATAACAGCAAAAAGAGAGGTACTATGGAAATTTGTTACAAATGTGGAAGTCTGAGCATTTCATTAAGGATTGTCCAATGCACAAAATGTACTATTAGGAATATCTCAAGACTAACAGTGAAAAAGGAAGGAACAAGGAGAAGGTCCATATAAAATTAAGCAGAAGGCCTACAGTAGATTTTGCAGTTAAGCAGGCCTTAGTTGTCTACGGGGGGGAGAGGTTTCCTCCAATGAATCTGAAGAAGATGGAAAGTATAAAGATGTCTCTATGCTGAAAATGGTGTATGGGAAAGTGAACTTTTATTCCTTGTTTGCTTTTATGGAAAACATTGACGATAAGGAATAAAATGAGGTAACACTTTATAAACTTAAAGAAAACTCGGAAAACTATTTTGCTAGAAAAATAAAAGAACTTGCAAAAGAGTTGATTGATTCTATATGTGAAATGACTGAGAAAAAAATTTCTCTAGAAGAAAAAGTGGAAAGTCATGAGCTTGAGTTAATTGCTTTAACTCCCCAAATATCTAAAGATAAGGAGTAGGTTACTAAGTTAAAATCTAAAAATCTAAATTTAGAAAGTCAAATTGAGAAAAGAGATGATGCTTGTGATAATGAAAAGAATGATTCTATAGAATAAAAAATAGATGATCAAGAAATTGAGCTGATATCTTGACTCTCCGGATATCAAAAACTAAGGAACAAGTTGCTAAGTTGAAATCTGTAAGTATGAGCTTTGTCAGTTAACTTGGGAAAGTCGATGATTCTAATAGTAAAGAAAAGAAAGAAGCCTCAAAGTTTTAGATTAAACTTGAAGAGAAACTGAAGGATTATCAAAGGCATCTCATGAATGCACTCCAAAAGAATGATGAGTTAGAAGGGGACCTGGTCCGTCTGAGGGAAGAACTTGAAAAATTCCTACAATGGACTACATCCTCTCTGATCCTTTCTAACTTAACTAATCAATGAGTTAATAGTGGTAAAGGTCTTGGGTATTAGTATAAAACTCGATCAACTATGTATCATAGAAAGGCTTCTTAAGATGCTAAGAACAAGATCCACAAGCCACTATGTACTCATTATGGCAGAAATGGACACATTAAGAAAGACTGACAAAGTTGGCTCAGTGCAAAATGATCAATGTTAGACATATCCAGCAGAGGAGTACCTATCCTAACATTTTAAGAACTTTGAAAGAATTGAAAAAGTTCATACTACCTAGATGGGAAAAAAGGGTTTAATCATACCTATGTCCTTTTACTAGGAAATCAAACTTAAATGGGTTCCCAAATCTAATAAATGAGTTTGATTGTAGGAGAGAGAAAGGGTTTACAGTCAGAACTATCCTCTTGATAGGTAATAGTCCAAATCTATGACTTAAATATTTGATTGTATTATCTCTCTCAAGACACTCCAAACTGGAGGTGTCTTATAAAAAACAAGGTAAAAAGGATCAAGAAAAGTTGCATGTATGAGCTATTCCTAAAAAAAGAAAGTTGTGATGAAGATGAGGGTTAAGGATAGATTTTATATAAGAGAGAAGTATTAACAGCGATGGTGATCCATTATCTCAATCACAAACATAAGCTCAAGCAAAAGAACCTCAAGAAATATCTAGTCAAGATTTCACAAGAACCTAGTCCCCGTGGAATTCATCTCAGAGGGTTAAATTAGAATCTTATATCTTCTCGTTCCTGTAGATATTCTAACTTCATGTTAGAAGAAAAAAGTGGAAACATAAGGCTTAGTCAAAAATTTCTTGAATTTCTCAGCATTCGAATCTCAAAAGTGAGCTAAAAATAAGAAAAAAAATTCTGAAAGATATTGGCTGGTTCAAAGTAATGTAGAAGGAACCTAGGATATTGAAGGATGCTAAGTCTGGGACCTATTCCTTAGACACTTTTTAGAATAATTTTTGGGTAAGAACTGGTGTATTAAACTAACCATCTAAGGATAAGAGGTTAAATCATGGAGTGATTTTATTGACTTGACCTAACATGTGAATCAGTGTCTCTCCTTAAAATTATCTATGTTTAGGAGGCAAGTATCCTTGGTAAAATAGGAGTATGTTGGTCTAACTCAGTATCATACCCTTTCAGGTATATAACCATGGGAATAACTTTAGAGAAAAAAATGTGACATCCACAAATTCAAGGATTCACTCAAAGAAATAGAGGGACCTAGTCCCATCTCTTAGGTTAGTATCACGAATGTGTATTTTTTTGTTCTAACTAATAAAGTTGCATCCTCTCTCTCTCTCTATTCATGTGTCAATAAAACATTATTGTATCCTAAAAAAAGGATAAGTTATCCCCAAACTAAAATTGATCAAATCCATCTCTTTCTAAAAACCCTTTTCTATGCTTACTCTTTCCTTTATAACTTATCCATTCCTTCACCTATCGAAAAGAAAAAATCTAGTCACAAATTGTTCTCCTATGGAAAAGATCTTTAAATGGCTAAAAATTCATAATTTTCATGTCTGTCAAAGGAAACAGAGCATAGCATTAACAAAATTCTTTTCTCAAATCCTCTTGAAATACACTCTTCATCTCTCACTCTTTTAAAGCAAAACTCCTTCTTCACTCAAATGGCTAATAAAGAATCATCTTGAGCCATCAAAACTTCTCTAATAAAATAATGATGGATGATTTTTGGGTTGCTAAAAAACTTATTTTGCTATCAAATAGCCCAGGAAAGGGTTTATTTTCTCCCAATAAATAATATTTTAGTAAAACACTAACATATTGTATAGAAAAGTCTGAAGGTTTTACTGAAAAGAAGAAAACTTTCGAAGGATCTGGTCTCAGGAAGAGGATAGTAGCTAAAACATAATTTGTAATCACCTATACTAGAAGGAAAAAATGACAACATAAGTAAGGTTGCATCTAAGAAGGTAAAAAATAGGTTCTTGAAGAATTAAAAGGTATTAACTGGAAGGATTTTTTACACAAGTATATTAACAAAACCTGGAATATTGGAGTTAGTTGAACTGGTAAATCATCAAGGCTGGATGTACTCATGGAAGGACATATTCCCATGGTCAGGGAATTCTATTTTACATTAGACTTTTCTAAAGATAAGATAAAGATAAAAATAGTAGTTTAAGGAAAAAAGTTAAACATTGATGTTGCTATACTTAGGAGAATTATGGATGTTCCTATCTGTGGTATGAGAACTATCTCAAGGAAACAACCATCAATAGAGTTTTTGGCAACAACATCAAAGGTTAACAAAAAAAAAGTGGCTATAGTGAATAGAAAATCACCCAATAGATTGCAATTGGTCTTTGATGTTGTAAGCAAAGTAGTTTTGCCCAGATCACAAAAAGAAAACATTGCTTCAGCTGGTAACTTGTATTTCATGGAATTCCTTAACAGTTTTGAGTTTATTAGTCTACATGCATTAATGATGGAACACACACAAAGTGGATCTTGGAAAAAATAGAAAACATGGCATGCCTTATGGTTATTTGTTAAATAAAGTATTTAATTACTTTGGTATTGAATGTTAAATAGAACTCTTAGAACTTTATTGAAAATACTTGGAATGAAGACATTAGTCAAAACTGACTATGTGAAGAAAAATTTAAGCATGAACTGCCAAAAGAAATTCAGCAAAGAGATAAAGGAGCTATAGCTCAATGTAGTTGCTAAGAATGTAGATATCAGCAAACTGAATATGATAATATAGCATAAGACTGTCAAGGGTCCAAGTGTCACTAATGAGCTTAAAACTGAGAATGCTTGCCTAAAGAAAAAGGTCTCCACTCTGACAGATAAGTTTCTCTGCTTAAATGCAGAGATAAGGCATTTAACCAAGGAACTGTTGCACAGTCATGCCACAAATAACAATAACTTGGATCTACTCCTTCTAACCATCCTTGCAAGTCCCTCCCATGTTTAACCTTTCTTAATTTCTATGGCTTATTCCTTGGAATATTAAAATTATGTACTCTAATAATACTTGTCCTCTACTTATGAATGAATCTTTATTTGTGTGTTACATGTATTTTCTCTTTCTATTAAAGATGTTCTTCATGTTAGTATTTCCCCATTATCCATAAATTAACTGATCTATGCTTATTTTACTCTTAGTTAACTATTTTTAATTTTCAAAGATGCTAAAAGGGGGAATAATGACTTCATGTGGTAGGGACTAAGTACTATGTGTAAATATGGAATTGGAGCTGTGTGTATAGCATGTTGATAGGGGGAAGAAATGATGGTTCATATTGATAGGGGAAATATTGAAATTTGTAGTAATTTATTGTGTTTTTAGATCAATTGACAATAAGGGACCTGGTCTCTAAGTTCATGAGGATGGAAGCATGGTGTTGCATGATAGGGTGAACATTTGTCTTTAGTAGTGGTAATCATACTGATTAAATATGATGGATGTATATTGATACTCAAAACTCTACGGTTGGTTTGTCAACATTTAAAATGGGGAAAATTGTAGTATCTTGCTTAATGATGAGCAGTTGACTTTAAGGGACCAGGTCCCTAGATGCTCAAGGCTACATGTATAGCTAGCATGTGTCTGCACAGTTTTGTCCTCTTCTGTAACAAATTGTTCTTGAGTTGAGTCCTGAATTATAATTGAATTACTCTTGATATAAGAGTAATGTTCTTTTTTTCTTTATTTAGAGAGAGTTTAGGTAGAGTTACCTAAGGTGAATATTGGTTAGAATTAATCAATGTCAAGGTGTGTCCTTGGCAGAGTTGTCAAGTTGAGCTTGTAGTAGATTTATTATATGTAGGAGGAACCTAGAGTTAGGTTCATTGAAGTCTGTAATCAAGAGTTTGATTATAGTGGATTTTAGAGAGCTTATCAGGGCAAGTCGTGGTTTTTTATCCCTTGAGTAAGGGGGTTTCCACATTAAATCTTGTGCTTTTTACTCTACCTAAATTGCATTATTTTCCTAGTTTTTTTACTGTGTTTTTGCCTGTTAATGACTTTTAGGGACCTGGTCCCTTATAGTGTGGTGCAACCTTCAAGGTTTCAACAAATTGGCTATGGAAGTTTTATATTATGTTATAATCCTCGATATTGTAGGTCATTTGGTTGATTATATATTTTATTCTTATTTTTAGACCACAATAAAGATGAAGTAGCATGTAATGGGAAAGCTCAAGTTTGTTAGTATATTTTAGGCACTGATTGAGGTAGGTGATGGTTTAATTTAGTTGAAACTCAACTTGTTTTAAGTGTGCATGTTAAATTTTTCTTAGTATTACTCTTACAATTAATGTTTAAGGAAAATGAATGATTATTCCATATTGTAAGTGTTAATAGCATTCAATAAACTTATATGTAAAGTCGTTGGTTGTTATAAGTGTTGTTTTTGTGTTCACTCTGGTTGTGATTATTGTGATATCTTTTATTATTGCTGGATGTATGGGTATTTGGACATCTTCACAGGATTGGTTGGTATAATATTGGTAGACACTTGATTTTTAAAATTTTGTACATAAACAAGAGTTTGTCCCCTATAGGTCATGACTAGTGAGCAACCACAAGACCTTTAGTATGTGTGTATAAAGTATATATGAGTATGAAGGTTCCTTGAGTGAACCGTGGATTATGATTTTCTGAATTATATTAATTTCTTGAGTGAACTGGGCCTAAGTGATGTCATTATTATGTTGGTTTCTCAAGTGAATCAAATTTATATGTTTAATTGCTAAAAGGTGGTTTCTTTATGCAAACAGAGATGCATCATAATTGCTTTTAATATGTTTTGTTGGACCATTGAGTGGTCTTAGCTAGTTGCAAGTTGTGGCCTAACCCTATGTTGTTTGTTCACTTGTTTTACTTAAACACAGTTGGTGCAATTGTTGAGTGATGAAATGTTGACTTGGAGTCTTGTTGGTAGTCTGGTTTGAGTTATTATTTATGTTGACTCCTATTGACTAAATTCTATAATATTGATCAATAAGGTTATGTTATGAACTTGAATTAAGGTTGTGTGAGAGATGCTCATGGTTGTCTTGTTGTACTATATTATGGTTATATGTTCATATTTCTCATTTTGGATTAGCTAATAATCTTACCATTACGCCATTATTTTTTGTGTGCTGATTCTACATATGTTCTTCTTTTTGTTGAGTGCAAATAATATTTCGGTGATTGCTTTGAAACCTTAGTTGTAATTCAAACCATATTCAAATTCAAGGGTGAGCTACATTTTTTTGACTACCATGAATTCTTTAATTATTTCTTTGATCTATTGGTTCGAATTCGGACATTACTTTGGCTTGGGGGTTGAATCCCTTTGTTTGGCATTCATCTAAATTTTGGTATAATGACTTTCTGGTATTAGGGATTTGTTTATTCCAACTATTTTATTATTACTCCTCCTTTAAGATGATGAATATTGGTTGTGCTAATGAGATTAATTTAGTTGCCTAATTTCGATTAACTGTTGAATGATTTATGGGCTTAGTTTGCTTTATCACCCAAGGGTTAGTGTGCGTGCCACTCACAATGGGTTTAGATTGTGACATCCAATCATATTTTACTCAGTATAGAAGAGTTAATACAAATTATCAAACTAGAGATTAAATACGTAATGACTTGTATTAAATTCATCCAATTAAAAAGAAGGTCTAAGCCAACACATAAACTTAATACTTCCATTACTATTTAATCTTAATAATCACATAGATGAACCCTTATCACCAAATAAGTTTTCTTTTCTGTCCTTATTTTATAAAACAATTGTAGAAAATAGAAAAAAGGCCGCACCACCTCTAGTTCATTCAAAATACCATCTACATATATAATATATTAATAATCTGTCGGCGAGTTCAAATAATTAAGTCATTTGAATAACTAACAATTTATCAATCATGAAACTCGTAATATATACACGTAGAGAAAATAACACATATATTGAGAACAATATTTGCAATAAGCCTTTAAATCTTATACGGTACAAATATTGTCCCCGTGTAATGCAAACACTTCCAAACTTATTTCCAATTTCCAAGAAACAAGGACCATTAGTTTTCTTAAGTTATACAACTAAGAATGTCTTCAAATAATTTCAATCACAATTAGGCGGAGTTTTCATGGTCACCATCTCATCATGTGAAACAAGAAAACTATACCAAAAATTGATTGTACTTTCTACAATTCATGGGTTCCATTAATAAAAAATTAAGAAATTCCTTTTACAGTCAAACTATTCCAATTTTAAGTTTGATTGCTTAATGGAACCCATTCACGTGACAATAGAAAAACACACCCAATTATTTGTTTTGCTACTCCCCCGTTTTAATTGTGAATCTTTTTAAAAATATTTTTTTCAATTTAGTTATTTCTTTAATAAAATCAAGAGGATTTTTACTATGTTTTTTCAATACTACCCTCAACATTAAATGACTAAATAATGTGTATATTACCCCCAACATTAAATGACTAGACAAAGTGTATTTATTCAAATTTATACTTTAAAAGCATAATTAATAAGGATAATTTGATAAAGAAAAAACTAATAAATATTTTCGTAAGAAAAGTGTCAAATAAAAAAAGGTCAACTATTTTGAAACTATGGAAGTACTATAATACATGGGTTAGTTTATGAGAGTTCGGAGTCTAAAAGGCAATTTTTTCAGTCAAAATTTCAAAAGGGTACATCAAAAAGGAAAGAATTCCAAAGGGACAAGGTAAACACATACCTTGTCCATTAAAAAGTTAGCGGTGCTTGTCATATGATAAAGTGCAAGGTAAAATGGTGATTTTACTTTATAAGGTAAATAAAGTCACTTACCTTATCTTTTGACTGAAAAAATTGGTGGGAGTTAAATATTTAATGACACTAATATACTTATTTCGTACATCCTTATTTATCTACATTTTTATTTTAAAATGTCCAACAATACCTATTCAGTTTATAAAATCACTAGTTAATTTATCAAATTTTACCTATTTTACCTTTGGTACAATACATCACTCATTATATTTTTTAAAGTAAATAAATTATTATATACAAAGGGTGATATAGTAAAATAAAACACCTATTAAATTATTATTTGTTAAGACATATGTCATGTCAAAAGTGATGAAGTATTTATGGACGGAGAAAGCATTTAGTGACAAATTTATTTCAAATAGACAGCATTACAAGGTAAAATGTGTCCCCTACCTTACAAGGCAAAATGTATCTCTTACCTTACAAGGTAAAATATGTCTTTTACTTTATTAATTTTCTTTTATATACAACCTGTTCTGTAATGATCCTTCATGTTATTTTCTATATTTATGTTTATATTTACCATTTGAGCTTCTCCATAGCTGCCCCAAGTCATTTATAACTTTCTGAGACAAGTAGCTTGGTTATTGGGTAGTTAATTTAATTTTTAGAGTCAATTCACTATTTTGAAGTCTTCAATGGTTCTAAATAGCCACCGGGCAAAAATTTCAGTGAAATGATCTCAGATGTAAATTTTGACGTTGCCAGCAAATTCAAAATATCAATTTCAAACTAGGTAGACCTTTGGTTCGGTATCCAATGCACCCGAACTCATTTTGACCTATTGGTCAAAAAGTTGAAAAATCAAAATACGGGTGTATGACCCACATTTGATTAAAATAATCTCGGATTGAAAATTCAACTTCTCCATTGCGTCCAAAATGTTGATTTTAGGATAAGGGGACCCTTGATTCTGTTCCTAAGGTTTCCAATCTTATTTTGGGCTATTGCGAGTATTTTATGAAAAATAAAACTATAGTTGTGGGCCCCACTTTTTTCCTAAACGATCTTGAATGAATGTTTTGATGATTCTAATGGATTTGAAATCTGTTTTACACTCAAATTTTATTATTGGATCATCTTATTTGGGTTCCGAATGAGTTTCGAGGGTCAAAAATAAATTTTTAACTTTTCTTTCACGGGGTACCGCCTCTCTTTGCCGAGGGGGTCTATAAATAGACCCCAAAGGTCGCGAATTTGGAGATTTTTCATTCATCTTTAAGAGCCTAAAACGATAAATGAGTATGATAACTCAAAATTGAGTCTTGGAGGTGTCTAGGGAGATTGGTAAACATATATTATCATGATTTTCAAGCGGATCAGAGACCACCCCCATTACCCAACCCAACCTTTAGTCTCCTACCCTGAGTTGGCTGAATTCAAAGCATGTTACAAGATAGTCTAGAAGCTCACATAAACACTTTGGGAATAGAGCACAACTGTGACCAACCCAACCGAATCCAACCATACCAATAATCAAACCATACTGAACCATAATAAAAATAGGGGCTATAAACCAGAACATAACCAAGAAGGTTCCAAAACATAATATAATTAATCCCCAAATAAAATATGATGGAATAGTAAGAAAGAATGTCTGATTATGCTAGCCTCCTAGCTTATTCCAATGCCAAGACTGACACCTATACCGATCCCGCCTATTCTAACCCATAAAAGCTCCACAAAGCCTCTAACCAAAAGAGTAATGAAATTTGGTTGGGACATACCCCCAACCATAGTCAAAACCAATTTCCAGAATCAAACTAAAATGTATAAAAATATCCATAACATGTAATATAGCCTTCCGAAAGGATGGAAGCTCACCACTTCAGTCAAAATATTATCCCCGAGTTAATCACTATGTAGGAGGAATAGAGCGGTCGGTTCCTGCATAGCATGGGTATACAACCGCCAGTAGATGAGGTTAGCGAGTGACCACTAGCATGATCTTAGGGTAAGGATAAGATAATGACATTTATAAAACCAAGTAAAATTATCCATATACACACAACCATAAATATATATATACCATGCCGGGAAAAGGGACCAGATTTAGCATGCCTTTAAAAACTTTACCTCGGTTGTGTAGCTTTGCTATCCTAAACCACCCACAGGCTATATGGGTTCAGCTCCCCCTACTTAAAGGGCCCCAGTGCACAGCCACATGACCAGGGAAGTATTCCTTGGGATGAATAGTACATCCCCTAAATATAGTATGATATCATGCACACGGTTACCAAGACCAACCTCATATCGACAAATATGAGTTTCCAATTTTTGTCGCCCCGAAACCTCCACTTTCCATGGCTTAGCTACACCTCCCGCCATTATCGCCCAATTAAAACTATTTTCCTAATAACCAAACTATTATCGTTTTATTATCCAAGGATATTGATATTGGTATTGTCATACCAACCCTTACTTGCAAGTATCATCCATAGCCAACCATTTATAGGTTTAAAAGGACTTTCAAGATCCCTTCTATTTACCATATTAAACCTCTTGGGGGATTCCATGTGCCCCTCAGGCATAACTATTAGCCATTTACTATTTCAAGCCATTTAAACCATGCATAATTCCTTTACCAAGTTTTTAAACATGCAAGAGTTACATTAAAAGTAGTCAATCAAATGAACATATCTTTATAAGCAATTAGTAAAACACATTGGGGTCATAATATGACCAAAACCAATTTAAATTACCACTAAAAAATTGCCCTAAAATACAATTTTCCAAAACCACCATTAGCGCATATAAAATAATAATTAAATTCATGGAAAATCATAACCAACCATTTAATCTCAAAACCCCCAAATCATATTTGAAAACCAAAATCATACAATCAATGATGACATTCATAAAAATCATGCCTTTAATTAGAATTAATAATGAGGAACGAGAACATTCCTTAAACCAAGATAATAATGGAAAGTAATCACCAAGACAAGCCCCAAATTTATCCTTTAGTTGAAATCCTAGCTTTCCTTGCCCAAAAGCTCTTAAGAGAATTATGAAATATTAAGAAGAGTTTTTACATTTTAATATATAGAATAATAGGTTAAATAACCTCCCAAGTAGGTTAGAAGTCATGGGACCCTATCATGATAAGTGGAGAAATGTTTAAAATACCCCCACTTAAGTTGCACCAAAATCCCATCACAGGGATACGACTGACCCACACAAGTCCTACCCTCCAATACAATTGATATCCTCCACTTGTAACCTGGCCTCAAGCCTTGGATCCAATACTATCCAGTATATGACTCATCCAACCAAGTCGTATTAACAGTATACGATCTATACCCATCATCCGTACCCTTGGTAGATTTATACCTAAGAACAATTTAGATATTGCCCACCATACGAGTCCTGGGTATGACTCGTATATTGGATTATGGCTTATTATGATCCATTCATACTTAGATCCAACCTAAAGAACCAAGTTTCAGATTAAGTTAAGGAACCAAACAATCCGTAACCACCAATACGACTCGTACCCCTGAGTCGTATCCATTCCAATAACAAAAATCCATCCCACCAACCTACACTGGTCAGTATATGACTGTACCTTACCATTAGTACCCAAATATACGACTCATACCCATGATTCGTATTGGGTCCAGAGACTAAAATTCCAGGAAATTTTCTAAGGTCCAGAAACTAGGGTGTTTCAATGAAAAAGTCAGCTCACTTTTTACCAGTGAGGACTAACTTCTTGATGGAGTATTGTGCAAGGTTGTATCTCCATGAGATTGTGAAGTTTCATGGGGTTCCGGTTTCTATCATCTTTGACCATGATACATAATTTTTATCTCATTTTTTGTTGTTATTTCAAAAAGGTTTGGGGACCAAGGTGAGTCTTAGTATTACTTTTCACCCATAATCGAATGGGCAAGAGCAATAACTATTCAAACTTTAGAGGATATGCTTTGTGATTGCATGATAGACTGTGGTGCTAATTGGGTTGAGAATTTGCTTCTTATAGAGTTTGTCTATAATTATAGCTACCACTCTATCATTGGGATTGCTATATTTAAAACTTTGTATGGTAGGAGATGTAGGTCTTCTATTGGGTGGTTTGAGTTTGGTAAGGTGGAGATATTTGGCCCTTATTTGGTTCACCAAGCCATGAAGAAGGCCAATATAATTTAGACTTAAGGTTGCCAAAAATTGCCAAAAGTTCTATACGGATGTGAGGTAAAGATAGTTGGAGTTTGAGGCTAGGGATAAGGTGTACTTGAAGTTGTCTCCCATGAAGGGAGTGATGTATTTTAGTAAGAAGGGGATGATCAGTCCCCAATATAATAGTCTGTACTCAGTTTTGAGAAGGGTTGGTAATATTGCATATAAGTTAGAGTTGATTTCTAGTTTAAGCTCCATTCATCTAGTGTTCCATGTTTCTATGTTGAGGAAGTGTATGGTTGATCCATCTTAAAATCGTACCTATCAAGGATATTGGTATTTTGGATTTCTTGTCTTGTGAGAAGGTGCCAGTTGAGATCTTAGATTGTCAAGTTTATCAATTATGGACCAAGGAAGTGGCCTCGATAAAGGTTTTATGGAGGAACCATAAGGTTGAAGAGTATACTTGGAAAGTGGAAGAGGACGTAAAGACCAAGTATCTGTTCCTATTTTCTTCCTCAGAAATTAGTGCGAAAGGTTTGTGTTCTTCACCATACTTTTGTTTTAACACTTTATTAAAGGAAAGCTTGACTTTCTTGCATCTTTGTTTTCTAACTTAGTTAAAGGATAGAGTTAAGGTGGTGGGGTGTAAATCATGCTTAAACTAGATAGAGTTGAGGTGGTAAGGTGTAAATCGTGCTTACACTACCTTTTTCCATCATTCAAGGATGAATAATCTAAGTTGGGAAAAATTGAAACACCCTGGGTTTTTGTCCTTGGAAAATTCTAGAGTTATGAGCTTCTGATCATTATATAACTCACCATACTAGTCGTATAGTGAGGGTATGTTCGTGTGAACAAACTCGTACATTGTACAGTTATGGTGGGTGAGTTTCTGTTATGGGTAAGGGTTGGTGGTGACGAATCTTATGTTGAGGTACGAGTGGTAAGTCCATGTCGTATGTTAAACAGTGTGCCTAACCTTTGATTCTATCTTGGATACGATTTGAGGGTACTAGTCATAAGGTAAGGATACGATTTGGGCAAGGGGATTCATATGGTGGACAATATGTGGTGTCCAACATTTTGATCAAGGTACAAGCAGAGGGTACCACTTATAATGTGGGTACGAGAGAAGGGTCCAAATCGTACCCTCCTGCGGTGATTTTTACAATATAAGTTGGGGGTAATACGGATATTTCCCAACTTAACTTCTTTTGATCCCACAACTTAAAAAACTTTTGGGTCTTTATTTACCCTAGTATTCTTAATCAAATACACTTTAATAACTCTCAAATCTCTCTCAAGGATCTTGGTTCAAAAAAGGCTAGGGTTTCTTCAATACAATCAATCTGGGGCTTACAAGGGTGATTTATCTCCGTCTTCTTTGGTATCTAAGGCATGTTACTCCTCCACTATTGTTAGTTGAAACCTAAAGCATGTTTTAATTGATGGTTTTCATGGTATTATTGTTGTATGTTCTGGGTTTTGAAATATATGTTGGGGTTTTGGCTGTTCTTGGTTGGATAATGATTTAGGTTAACGAAAACTGGAAACTCATGTTTGCTGAAATGAGGGTTGGTCATGGTGACTATATACTTGTGAGGTACATGAGAATACCCTAAGTTATAATCCCATATAAGTATCATAGAGGGCGAAGGGTACATAGGAATCCCTGGCCCTTATGATATCTCTAGCTCATGTGGATACACACACTGGGCCCATTCAAGGGGTAACACTACACCCATTAGCCCATAGGTGGTTTTAGGACAGTAAAGCTACACAACTTAGGTTAAGGTTTTAAATGCATTCTAACCCCGGTTCCCTTTCACAATATATATGTATGTGATTGCATATGGTTATTCATTTTGCTTTGAATCAAGATATTATTTTATCCTTATTCCTGAGTACATACTATCATTCACTCTAATAACTATCTTCGGGCACTGTGTATCCACAGAATGAAAGAACCAGACATACTACTTTTCCTGCTCAGTGACTTGTATTTGGAGACAACTTAGATTCAGACTGAAGTGGTGAGCTTCCATATTCTGGAAAAATCCATTTCATGTTATGGACTCCTTTATATTTTTTTAGTTTCTTTTACTTCGATTTTGGCTATGTTAGGGGCATGTCCCGACCGGATATTCTTTATTTTTGGTTAAAAGCTTTGTCGGACTACTATGGGTATGGTCAGTGTCGGTATTGGTGTCAGCCTTGATATTGGTATTGGCATTAGGGTTGGAAACGGTTGTTCATTTGATTGAGGTTGTTGGATTATGGTTATAGACGTTGTTTAATTTCTTTGATTTATTCTTGTTCTATTTTATTATACGTTTAAAATTTATCTTACATAGGTTGTCGGGCTTTTATGGTTGGGGTCTTGGTGGTAGTCTGCAGTCCCAATTGGACTTGAGTCACCCGATACGACTAGACCCTGGTTTGGGTCATGTCAATAATTCACAATGCGGAACTTGAATAAAACTCAATAGTACCATCATCATTATTCTCATTGCCAGAATTGAACTGAAACTCATATTATCAAGATCATTATCAACTGCCAGACTCAAACTAGAACTCATATTTACAAATAGTATCAATGAACCAAATCAACAAGTCATACCAATAAACTAACCTAATACAATATACCAATACTACATCTATTAAGTCATGCTAATAACCATGCTTATAGGCTATGTCAATAGTAGTAATCGTAAGTTATTTCAATAATAATTGTTATAAGCTATTAACCATATCTATAAGACATTAATTATGGTTATAAGTCATATCATAACAATGAGCTATTAATCATATCTATAAGCTATACCATATCTATAAGTCATAACATATCTATAAAGAATTTATCATATTTATGAGCCATTAATCATATCTATAAGCCATTAACCACTAATTACGATGATATCTATATCATTAAGCATGTCGATAGGAAATAATATTATTCATATTTGAAAGCCATATCAATAATCATGTATATATAAGTCACATCATCATTCATATATCTAGAATTCTTATCATTAATCATGCCCGGAAGCCATCTAAATAACCATATATATATAAGCCACTTCATAACTCATATCTATAAATCATATCATTAATCACGTACATAAACAATATCACTGAAATTAGCATCAATCTTACAACATCAAACTAGCTTACTCAATAAATATAATCAATCTCCTCAAGTTTCAAACCAATCATTAATAAGAGTATATCATGTGTAACTAAGTCTAAAAGGCTAACACTAGTCTAGGCTTAAGGTGGGCTGAAGGGGATCACTTTTAATTTCCAAAATCCATTTTAGGACCTTCTACCCCAAACTAGGATAAGGTATCTAAGTTATTTTAAGATTTCAAGTAATCTATAAAAATCCCTAAGATAGTAGTTCATTCCAAATATGAACAACTAAGGAAATCCTACATAAACTAATAGCAAATAAGGCAATCTCCATTAACTTAAGCAACTAAGGACAATTTCACCCTAAACATGAAAGACTAAGACAATTTCACCTAGTTTGAGCAATTAAGGGATTTCCATTCTAAACATATACCATGAAGCCTAATTTACCTAAGACATGAATACCTATGATAACTACTCCAAGTCTATGGTTTCAAGATAGACTAATGGACCAACTAAACCAAATATTCTTATTATAACACCCTATATTTTGGTCCCTAAAAGATTTTTGAAATTTTATGCTCACTACACAGACTACGACTCTCTATATAAGTTGTAGGCTATCTTAACGGGTCTTGGGGATCCAATTATAGTTTGGACAGTACGTTGGTATAGAGTTTATACTATGATTATGACTAGGGGTTACAGGTCGTAAAGACTAAAAATAAGTTGTATGGTGTCTTCCATAGCCTAACTAGTGTGATGCATAATTTTTTCTTCTTTGACAATGACTAGACCATGTGAGTAATAATGACTGAGTATGAGTCATATGGTACAACTCATAGCCAAGACATGTTGGTGAACATGGCTATTGTCTAGACTATAAGTGGGACCTTATGAGTCATAAAGTGACCCTACGAGTCATAAGGGCACTCATACCGACTGGGCAGTCAATTTTTAGTCTTTTTATTTAGGGCATTCTGGTCAATTTCCTTTTTTCTTTACTTAGACTCCATAACCATAAATCACTCAAGGGGTTATTTCTCATTCATAACATAATCAAAATAACTCTCAAACTCTCTAAACTCTTCAAAGTCAAGATACTTATACTAGAAGTTGATCATCTAAGGGCTCAAGGGTTGATTTCTTTCCATAAATCTTGGTATTTTAGGAATTTTACTCTTCCTTAATTCTCGATTTATGAAAACATATTGTTTACATGTTTGAAATTATATGGATTTTAATGTGGGTTTTATTATGGTTAAGGGTTTTTACATGATTAATTCTTAAATTAATTCCCATAATTTATTATTTATTGTTCATGCTTTATTAATGGATTTGAACTTATGGGGTGCATGGGTATGGTGAATAAACTAAGGGATCATGGTTTTCCCAAAATTGGTGTTTTTAAATTGGAATTAATTTTGAATAATTATGTTCCCGCAGCCCACTTATGTAAATGGGTTTAAATTATGTAAGTGGACCCTCTATATGCATCTTTATGTCCATAAGATCTTGTGGATTGGATCCCTAGTAGTTGCTCATTAAATATAAGACAAAAAGGTTTACGCCTATTTGGCTTGTATCAACCTCCCCTTCTTGAAAAATATTCGACCTCGAATCCAATCCCTGCAAAACCATAGGTAAAACAAGAAACAATGATGTCCTTAAGGCATGAGGGTCAGTGTTAGAAAAATTAATCACAACACCATGCCAAGGTTGCACACACTACACACTCTTAAGATACAACTATGGATCCTTTGCGTTTGACATGAGAATTCCATTGAAAAGAATCCTACCTCTAAATAAAAAATTTTTAAAACATGGAAATCATATGATCAAAGAGGTAGTAGAGAAATGAATCAATCATAAAAGTGTCATCCAGGGTGTTTTTAATACAAGATTCGCTCTCTAATCTATAAGTAATAAAACCTTTGTCAAGAATGGAAACACGTAACAATGAATTCTCATGGATCTTTTCATTGCTCCCCTTCTTTAAATAATAGTTATCTTTATTGGAAATCTTTACCTTACACAACTTTGGCATCTCAAGTGGATAATAATCCTTAAGAAAGACTTTTCATCAAAATGAACAATACTAACTTTCCAACCAAACCTTGTTGGTTATCTCGACCAAGCACTAAGTAGAGTGTATGAAAACCTCCACATTCTAAATGATCACCAGGGTCAAATGGAAGAAGTACCTGTGAACATGGAATAATGAAAGACCCATTTTTCCAAGCGTTCCAATATCAGAAATATATATACTCTCTATACAATTATAGGAAATTTCATAAGCAAATAGAGAGTAAATATAGAGAGTAGAGAAAGGTATCACACAAGTTAACTTCAACTAAGGTATCCTCATTCATATGCTCACTATTAGATTCAAGATCATAATTGTCAGTATCCTCAATAATGGAAGCACACTAAGAAGAAGTTTCTGAACAAGTAGCAACACCATTATGAAGAGAAGAACCCTCTATATGAAACAAACCGCCAGTAACATCAAGAAGATCATAACTCATATCCCCACAAGAATCAATATATTCATCTAAAAAAGATGGGATATCATACAAAGTATCATAACCAAAATTATTTTTATAAGAAATGTCACTATTTAGATATCTTAAATATTTAAGAAAATCAAAGCTATTTTCATCCAATTGATCATATTTTTCCCAAGTGAGAGATCATTACCAAAAATTGGAAAATTAGAACAATCTCCACTCAATCCTATATTCTTAATGGATTTTAAGAAATAGGATAACATATGAATCCTAAGAACACTATCCCTATTATTAAATATATCACAGTAGATACTGCTAAGAGATAAATAAGAAGTGACCTCACAATAATCAATCAATACATCTTTCTTTGCGAGAGGATAATAAATCAAAGGTGAGGAATTTAAGGTATGAAAATAAGCTCTCAAGAAGATACATGTCCTCTTTCACATCAGTTTTATCCATATAATATCTATGAGCAAAACTAATAATAGTATCATCATTATATGTTATGATCAAAGAATCATTTCATCTCACATGATCAATTCTATCAATATCATCACTAACTGGCGGCTCATCAAGCATACTACCAACAAGCTAAAGTATTGGATTAGATTCACAAGTAAGTTGATCAATGTTCTCATCTTCGCTAGTTGAAGGTAATTCCCATGTCAACATAGACTCACCTTGATTATTAAAAGGGTCAAGTCTTATCACAGGGTAATGAAACCCCATTCAAGCCGTAAGATCTAACACTAGCTAGATACAAATTAATCTTATGAGAAGAGCTAATTCAGTTATCTATAAGACCAACTAGTGCGTGTAAACTCTGAACAAAAACTTGATCATCATGCAACATATTGCTATTAAGAGTATCACAAAAGGAAGACTCATTATACTCAACACTATACAAGCCATCACTTACACTTACTTAGATACTAGCCACATCAAAACCTTTCAAGTTTAAAGAAGTTCAAAAGTTAGGATTGTTACCTTATAGCTCATAAAAAGTATGTTCTTCACCTTAGTGTTCATTGTGGGAGAACATTTGATCCTTTGGAAGTTTTATTACATGGGAGTTTGTCAATTCTACTCCTTTGAGTCAACTCCTGATCACTCATTCCAAAGTTTAAATTCTTAGATAAGAATTAGGACTTCAAGCATATGCTCGGAAGGAACTCTCCTCAGATCCTTCTTTAGAAGTTAATGAACCTGCACAAGAGAAGGGTTGATACTAGGTAAAATGCTAGTATCATGGTTATTAGCTAACTAGGAATTGATTTTAACAAGTCCCATAATTAAGTTTTCTTAGTCCACTTCTTTCAAGCAATCCCTTGGCTCATCACTCTTTGTCAACTCTCTTCTTTGAGCCAAATATTTCTTTCCTTACACAAGGGATTATTCCTTTTTTTCCTTCTCACTTTCTTCCCTCTCAAGGGCTTCCTTAAGCTTTGCCATGACTCATAGTCCCTACTAACGTTATTGGGTGTTAAGAGTATGATGCTATTCTATTATCCTCCAAATACAATCAAGTATCTATTGGACTTCTTTCGATATTAGGATACCCTATTATCTTTCCATAATCTACCAAGCAATATCAGGCATCCTCATAGGGGCACCACATCTTTATCTTGATACTTTCCCAAGCTAAAACTAATGATTACTTTTTTGGTCTCCTCTCTTGGACCACTCTCATCAAAAAACATGAGCTTATGTAACTTGGGGTGCATTTGTGTAGGAAGTTTTAAGAAGTCAACACATTTTCAAGACAACATTACCATTACTCCTCCCATCAATGACTAAGTAATATAGTTTCTCCATTGACCTGTCATGGAAACATGACACTTTCAATGTTGAACACAAAAAATAATGCTTGTACTAAGGTTCTTTTGGTTGATATAAAATAGTATATTGCTTGTTGCAGTTAAAATGATTCTAGCATAGTGTTGGAAAGAAACTGAAATAAAAAGACCTAAAAAATACCAAGACTGGATAAGATACGAGTCACCATGTGAGTCGTCAATGCATCATACAACTCGTTGGTTGACTCATAAACACAATAAAAGCAAAAGCAAAACTGTAAAGCTAAGTATAAAGAATATATGACTAGAACATCTGATTAGTAATCTGAGAATACAGGTCATCTCATGAAGTCATCAAGATAATAGAAACCAAGGAAGAAATTTAGAGTTGAAGTCTCAAAAGAATACAAGTCAGAAGTCTGAGTACGACTAGTATGGAAAAACAGTAAAAAAACAGTGTTCAAAGGGTTGAAAGAAAGAAGTCCCAGGTGGATACGAGTGAAGGCCATGAGTTGTACGGTCAAGGTAGACTCGTGAGCATAATTTGTAAGAAGAACAGAAAGTAGAAGCCTCTAATATCATACACTAGAGTGGATACCAGAGGCATAGTACAACTCGTAAGAAGACTTACGAGATGGCCAAACGAGTCATACATTGTACTGACATTACCTTTTCTTTTTCTATTTTTATTAGGATTTCTAAGTATTTTTGAGATACTATAAATATCCAAGGGTTTATCTATTATTATGTTACACTCTTTAACATTATTCTTTACTACTTTTACATACTTTACAATTATTCTTGGGATTTTGGGTTTTTATTCAATTGAAGACTTGGGATTTTATTTTTCCTATTCTTGTACAATTAATTACTTGTCTTCCTCATTTATAATCATGGATTCTTGAATGAACATGAATGGCTAATTTCCTTGACTAAGGTTGTGGGAACCCTGTGGATTAGCTACGTAAAGAAAGTGCGAGATTTATCTATTCTAGGGTTTATACATGTACCATAATTCTCTACACAATAATTGACCTCGGAGATATATAGAAGATTGGGGACATCTTGGATTTACAAATGTCCTCACAAGGGATTTTTTGATTAGGAAAAGAGAATTAAGACAGTAATTTAAGATTCACTTCCATCTTATTATCATTTCATCTTTTTATCTAATAAACTTAAGACTCAAAAGGTGAAAGTTGAACTGAAGTCAAAGACAAGGAGCAATAAAGTGACGCCCCAAGACTCATAAGGTAAAGGGTGAGATTTATCAACACATTCACAAGATGGTTGATAATACATATCTTGTGAACTTTATATGTTGAACAGCAGAGTAGGTGAATTGAACACGAGAAATTTACAAAGTTGAGAAACCAGGGGGAGAACAAGCTTAGTGTATCGTCTCCTATTGCTTACAACTCAAAGCATTCAAGATTCGGTTACTAGTTACTGATAATTCCAAATTCTTCCAATTTACTTTTCTACACTGCTGGTGAATTACATCAAGGTAAGCATTAATTCAACATTTTATGGTGGGATAGAACCTAACCTAGTTGGTTTACTATAATTGGCATCGACCGTAGCATACTTTTTTTGGAGTTTAGTTTTAGGCAACATCAAATTTTGGCACCGTTCTTAGGGAAGAGAACACTACTAGAAAAGAGGGTTATGGGAACGCTTATTTAGTGACGGTTCTTGACCCGTTACTATAGATAACCTATGGCGATGGTTTTAACCACCGCATAAATTAGTCTAGTATATTAGCATGAAAAATAATTAGAACCGTCATTACGGTCTTAAAAGCGTCGCTATATCATGTTCTGTTGGAACGGTTTTGACGAACCGTGCTATAGGCATCTTTAGCCACAGTTATTTTTTGGAAAAAATATTATTTTCCAAAAATTTTCCCTCCAATAATTTTTTCCCGCTTATTTTAAGTTAATAATAATTATTAATTAAAAAAATCCGTATTTTGACTTTATCCCCAAATTGATACTTCCATAGTTGGACTCATCTTTCTCTTCATCAATTCTTTAACATCATGTCGATAGTTGGACTGAAGAACTTCAATAGCAGAGACTTTGATAGTTGGATACATCTTTTCTTCATCAATTCTTCATCAGTTTGGTTCAAGTCAAGGATTATTATACTCATCTTTTTCTCCATTGAAGATTCTGTGAAAGAGAAGATCATCGTTGAGCCTTTATCCACCGAAGAAAATACCATCTGGCCAACCACCAACAACCATCAAGCACCACTGACCAGATCTACTAGAAAATTTTTTGTAAGATTTCTTTCACTCTCTCACTCCAATCTTGACATGCCCTACCGGCGGGAAGCCTTAAATTGACAACAAAATTTTCTAGCATTTTTTTTTGATTTTTTTTATCACCTTATTTTCTCTTTGTTTTTCTTATATGAATTTCTCTTAGTTCATTACTGTGTTTATAGTAAACAGGGATAATTCCTTGAACTGTTGGTTGTGTAATTTCATAAAAGTTTTTGGATTGTGCTGGGATTAAGAGTTGTAAGTAACAAAAATAGGATTTAGGGTTCTCATGGGAATGTTTGATTTTAATGCTGGTTGTGTAATTTAGTAGAATTTTTGGCTGTTAATTTAATTTTCACTTAGTTCATTACTGTGTTTATAGTTTGATGTGGGTAATTTCTTGAGCTGTTGGTTGTGTAATTTAGTAGAAGTTTGAGTTTGTGCTGGGTTAACAGTAACAAAAATGGAATTTAGGGTTCTCTCGGGATTGTTCGATTTTACAAATTGAATATCAACAGGGGGTTATCACAATTAACTCGAAATTCCAATCAATCCTTCTTTGTTTGTTATGTCTTTAATTTACTTTTAATAAGTATGGATAGTGAAGTAAACAGTGACAAATTAGACTATTTCTTGATTCTATTTAGAAGAAAATAAAGACACAGATAGCGTAAGCTTTATGCCTTTAGATATGAGAGGACAATTTTTTTTGATAACATAAAAGGGATTTAACTTTTTCTTCTTAACGAAAGAAAGAAAATAAAAGAAAAGAAATTCGAGTGTATATTTCCTTGAAGAAAAAAATAGTATAAATAGGATTTTTAGGTGTAATAGTTAATATTCGAATGTTGGCCTATCTATAGAAGATGTCCCTTTTACACAGGCCTAAACTATTATTGTAATTTACCTTTTAATTTTTTCTTTACTTTTTTCTTGTATACCAAGATGCTGGCATTGCTTCTATAACAAACTTCAGATATAACATAAAATACAACACTAACGCATGGGCCTCTTCCGTCTAGTATCAGTAATAGTGTCCATAGCATGCTTTATCCTTTGTGTAAGAACCTTATGAGTTTATATGGAGTGTTACAACATGACATGAGTCTAAACACCTCTACTGTTGCATGGTTATTCACTTTAGGAATTAGTCATACGGTACAGTTAACCGTCTTATACATATTACCAGCAGTAAAATATCCTAGCTCTGCATTTGTAAACTCCTTCATCTTCTCTTGTTGGATGTTTGATAAGCTCTAACTACTGATGCTTATTAAGTGCATTTTCATTTTTCATAACTGTATAATCAATAGTTAAAAGTGTCCATTGTATAGCCAAAAAACTTGGTATAAATACCAGTGACCTCTTGTTGTACTTCCTCCTATTTAGTGGGTATATTACCATAAAGAGAAATTAAGTGTCTGGCAGTATTTTTAACTTGCCATTCTTTAAGGTTGGTAAATAAATATTTTGTATTTACATTCCTTAGTTTCAGCTTTACTAGATAGTGAGTTGAACATTTTTGTATTATACAGCTTTACTGGATGTAACTTATTCAGGCACATGAATTACTTTTGTTTGAGTTGATATGGAAAACACCTCAATCTTTCACTTCCTATTCTAAATTTATTAGATAGCAGCTGAGATGTTTTCTTTCTTTTGCAGGTTCTTTCATATTTGAAAATTTCTGATATCTGTAATTCTGAGGGAGTCAGGAAAGTGACATTAGTAAAAGCCATTTGTCTTGTGGGGAAAAACTAAAGGAGGCAAAGATCAAAGATACAGGTATGCTTTGAGTGTCTTGTATTCTTAATTATACACAATTACTATATGTTATCAATTGCATTCTCAGGAAGGTTGTTATACATATTGCCAGTTTTTTTTGGTTTCAGATCAACTCTTTTCAGATTAATACAACAAGAAACCTAGTTGGATAATAATATTTTACTGTTATCTGATAAGTTTAAGTGACTTTGACTATTTTACTGTGCTTTTTGTTTTATTTCAGCATTCTGAAATTTAACTTGTTCCATCTTAATTTTATACAGGTTTGTATAAAAATGAACCAAGAAAAGAACCAATAAGAGCCTACAAAAAATAATAAAAGAGCAAGGAACAGGACATTTAGTAAACCTAGATAGTTATCAATCTTGGCAAGGATAAAACAACATATGCTGACAAAAAATGAAATTGTTCAAGCTATACGATCTGAGAAAGAAAATCTTGTAAAGTTAATTGAACAAGAGCATCCACTAATAGCACCACCAGCACCACCATCTAGAGAAATTAAACAATCTGTAGTGGAACACCATATTGTAGAGGATCAACATGCAGAGAATTATCAACTTGTACAACATCAAGTCTAAATGATTGTTTTAGCCACTCCTACAACAATTGAACATTCTGAAGTACAAGGTAATATATATCTTAGAAACTTATCGAATTCATTCAGGAGCTATAATTTCTTCTATTTTGTTTATAACGGAAGGTCCTTCAACTAGAAAAACAAAAGGCAGAACACAAATGCACAAGGCGCATAGCCAGCAAGAGAAAATTAATCCTAAGATACTGGCGGCATTATTAAATCCTTCACCAATGGGATCGACTGCTACACTATCAGCTATTGGGGAAATAGTCAAAACCATCAAGGTTAGTGTTTGAAGCTATAATACTAGTTGTTGTGTTATGATATCAAATCTAGTAAAGCCGTGTGGGGCTCTTTCGATTTAATAGCATTGTTGATATTTGTTTTTGTTGTTGGTAAACCCATTTTATAGATACAAAACCAAGTGTTGGAAGTCTAGCGAAGCTGTGTGGGGCTCTTTCGATTCACTAGCATTGTTGTTATTTTTTTTCTTGTTGTTAAACTCATTTTCTAGTTAAAAAAATCAAGTGTTAGAAGCCTAGTAAAGCTGTGTGTCGCCACTTTTTATTCGCTAGCACTTTGTTGATCATCTTGTTGTTCTTGTGTTAGCTTGAATCTCTTGATACACACTTAATGTTGTATCACCTATGCTCCAAAAATAATCAAAGTACTCAAAGTTTTAGTCATGAATTCTCTTATGATAATGAGTCCTTGATATTTGAGAAATGTATATTATCTTTTTGACAAATGCTAGCACGACAATGGTCTAAAATCAATGTTTTATATTAACAATTGAACGATCTGCAGTATCATAGTTACCACCATTGAACTTATATTGCCTATGTGTTTTTTCTTATGCGTTAATTTGCTACAATCTCGCTTCAAAAAATGATTTTCTCTTTTCTTCCCTGCGCTTCCTCTTTGTTTTTTGTATTTGTATGTATAAAGTTTGGTTGCTAAATAATGGAATAAGAAAAATTGAATCTTAAAAATGTATAGTTATTCCTGAGGAAGTAATGGCATACATTATTAGAATCTTGTTTATTACTTATTAAGATCAAATATTGGAAAGAACCATGTGTAGTCTTGGAGTACATTTTTCCAATAGAGGCTGAACCTTTGGTGAAAGTGTGAATTCAATGACTAATAGAACTGTTTCATGTGGAACTCAATAGCCTATAACCTTACACTTTTGTGATGATAAATGAGGCACTAGTAATGGGGCTGCTTGTTTCATCCACAATGTCTCATTGATAATGCATCAGATGTAAGGAAGTCTACACAAATCGGATTCATCAATTAACCGGTTTAGTCCAACATGGTTGTTGATTTAAGTCTTTTCTTTCTTTAATATTTCTAGATTGTCAAGCAAGTGTGAAAAAACCCATTCAAGTGTTACAGCTGAAGTGTGAAAAAACCTATTCTTTTTGTTGTTTTGAGAAAATAGTGAAGCTTTTTGTTTAAACACTTTTGGTTGTTGTTGCTGTTGTACTACTTGTTGATAGTTGGTATTTTTATATTTTTTTTCCTATTTTTTCCACTGCTCTTGACCTTGATTTTCATGCAATGAAAGTGCATCACTGATTTGGTGACTAATACCCATAGGTATGTCATATGGAGCCACAATTTTGCCCTCATTTATAAGTGGTTTTTTGGTCTTATCGTTGCTGTTATGTTGCTGTTTTTCACTATTTTCAGCAGCCTCTTTTTATTGTTTTCTCTTCTTGATCTTATAATCCCTTCTTTTAATTGTGAAAGTCATGTTGTTAAGCCATTGATCCTTATAATAAGTTAGAAATAAGTTTAAAATTAGTAGTACTGACCTGGTTCCTTTGAACAAATTTTTGCAACTTTGCTAGTCGATAAACATCTAGCTGAAATTAGATGTAATGTAGCGTATTTTATGAACTTGTAATCTATTCTAGGTTCCGAGTGATTGCTCATCTGATCACTGTCTTTGTCTTGAGGAAATGAGATAAGACTTTAGTCACTGCCTTTCAGCTTTCTACTCCTATGGGATTTCCTTTCCTATTATGTATTCTAAGCATACGTATTCTAACCATGCTTTGAGGAAATGAGATGTGCCTTTTATCAACTTTACTTTTGTTATTTTTATTGTTGCAGGTGATCATGACATAGAAGCTAGTGGGAATGAAATTGATGAACTAGACTTGACCTAAGAGATCGATCACACTGGTTGCATGTTACACTAGTTCATGATGAAAAACTTGTGTATGTTTTGATTGGGATTGAACACATTTAACCGAGTAGTTTCAAACATCTTTTATTTTTGAACATTCAAAACTTGTGTATGTTTTTATATTTTTGAATGGTTAAAAAATATTTGGTTTCATATTGTACATTTTGGGAATTAATATATTCTAGTACTCTTGATAACTAATATATATATGTACATTTTGTGTTATGGTAGCTTTATAAAATCACTGCAATAGCATAATATAATATTATTGAATAGTTTAATAATAATTATCTTAACAGCCTAAAATAACTATCACTATAGCCAAAATTAACTATTGTTATAGCTCATGTTTAACCATCCCAATAGCTTACAAAATAACCGTCCTATAAAGTTTTAGGACGGTTTACAACTGTCACAATAGGTAGCAGTCCCAACAAAAATCAAACCATTGCAATAGCTTAAAAACCATCACAAAAACACTTATAGGGGACGGTTTCCAACCATCCCAAATTGTAATAAACCATCGCAATAAGTCTTTCACCTCATACCTGTCGATATATAAGGACGGTTTCAAACCGTCCTCTATAAGATAACCATCACCTCAGCACACTTAATACCGTCACTATGTACATCTATAGTAACGGTTTAAAACCATGACAACAAAATAACCATCGCCTTAACATAAATATAATCATCTCTATAGTTTATATATAGGAACGGTTTGAAACTGTCATAACAGCATCAAAATCGTCGCATAATGGTCAGTGCAAATAACCATCGCTAAAGGCTGAGTTATAGTGACACTTGAGGAACCTTCACATAAAACCGTCGCCTGAGATCTAATGTAATGCCTTCAGTTGTATCGATTATCTAACCATAGCTAAAGGTCTATTATGACGGTTCTGGTAGCTATAAGACGGTATGACAACCATCGCAATAGTCCAATTTTCCACTAGTGGGATTTTATTAATTAATTGAATTATTGAATCTTTTGGGTTTTTATTTTTTGTTTTTGATTTGTCATACGTTGGTGTATGTCAAACACTAGGAGAAGAGGCAATCCCTTATTCACTTTGATCCAGAGACAAAAAGAATTCTTTAAATGCCAAGAAAAATGTCAGAACTAGTGATGAGTTTCAAAACCCTCTACCTATTGATCCTAACGCGGCACTCCCGCGTGCTCCAGTTGATCCATAGAATGTTGTAGATTTACAGATGTAACGACTAATAACTATTGCTGAGGAAGAGAAAAGAACAGCTAAAAAGGCCCAATTAGCTGAAGAGGTTGGGTTAGCTCAGCAAGGAGGACTAGCCAATCCTAGACAGGTATCTGAGTATCGAGATAGAGTTTAGAGAGGCAGAGCTCCATTAATTCCTACATATCAATACTTATACCCATATGATGATGAAGAGGATATGGGTTATGTTGAACCTACTGAGATTGGATCGATCATTCCTCCAACTTTCCTACCCAATGTGAAGATTGATATTATAAGCATCATGATCTAGTTGTTGAACTTAAAGGGTGTATTTTTGGGATCAGCAACTAATGATGCGAACATGTATCTGGTTAATTTTACTAGGTTTTGCATATCATATACTACTTTGGGGGTGGATCAAAAAGCTTTGAGATTGAGGTTGTTCCCATTTTCATTGATAGGTGAAGTATCACTGTGGTTAGGGGAACTTCCAAGGGGCTCAATCACTACTTGGAATGATTTGCATAAACAGTTTCTGAACAAATTTTTCCCTCTTGCAAGGATACTGTAATTGAAAGATTAAATTTATAACTTCAGATAGTTACCTGTAGAATCCTTGTATGAGATGTGGTTTTGGAATTAAGAAGAAGCTGAGCAAGGTACCTAATCATAGTATTAGAGGATCAAATTTGTTGCACATCTTCTATAGATCATTGAATGTCAGTTTGAGGCAATGGCATATACAATTTCTGGAGGTGCATTTATGCATCTTTGATGGGATGCTGCACAGGATATGTTGGATGATATTTTAGTGACTAATAGAGGTTGGCATACTAGAGATGTAGAATGTGGTCATGTACATATGCTATTGGAGTAGCTAATGATTATAGAGCTGGTCATGATTTGGTAGATCAAGAGGTTACACAGCTTCGTACTGATATTGGGTTTCTTATAAAATAGTTCATAACAATGAGCGTTGAGAAAATGAATATAGTTACGCCACAGGGATCTACTTTTAGATCTTTTTAGATTGAATCTAAAGAGAAAGCATAGTATCTTGATAGTAGATTGGCAGATTTCTAAGCCCAAGGGAAAGGGAATCAAGGTTATAACTATTACCATGGCAGATACAGAGATAGAAGTAGAGAGAAAGATGATGATTAGCGATGGAAGAAGGACTACAAGGAGAAGGTGACATGTATTTTCCACCATGTAGTCCTAATTCAAAATCCAGAATGGAGGTGTTATTGGCAAAATTAGTCAAAGGGGCAAGAAAGTCAAGAGAGCTATATTAAGGATATCAAGGTAGACCTATTAGGGCTAAAACAAAAATTTGAGTCGCATGCTACAACAACCAAGTAGTTAGAGAAATAATTGGTTAGATATTAGCCACAGTGAATCAAATACAGCCTAGCATCTACCGAGTAACAAGGTGAATAATATAAAGAATGATGGTCACTTCCACGCCATTACCACTCAAAGTGGTAAATCCATCATAGACCCACCGGTACCAGTAGTAGATGAGAAAAAGAATGATGATGATCCTATTGATGTAGAAAGTAATAGAAAGAAAGATAAAGAAAAAGAGAAGTTTGAGGAACCTGTGTTGAAGACCATTCTGAAACCTCTTCCTTCTTTTTCTTAGAGGATGAAAAAGAAACAAGAAATGGTAAGTATCAAAAGTGTTTATCAATGCTAAAAAAGGTTGTCAGTCAACATCCCACTTGTAGAGTCATTAGAGAAAATGCCAAGATATGCAAAATTCATGAAGGATTCAATCATCAAGAAGTCGTCAGTCAGTTATGAGCCAGTCAATAATATTCATCATTGCAGTGCTATAGCTACTAGATCACTGATGGAGAAGAAGAAGGATCCTTATTTTTTCACTACACCATGTACCATTAGATCTTTCAACTTTGCTCGCACATCATGTGATTTGGGTGCTAGCACCAACCTCATGCCATTTGCAGTGTTTAAATAATTGAGGTTGGTAGTACCAAAAACAACTGCTATGAGATTAGTGATAGCAGACATGATAGTGAAAAAACCAATTGGTCTTTTATATGAAGTAATGGTGAAGGTGGCTTCTTTTATTTTTTCCTATGGATTTTATGATATTGGATTGCAAAGTGGATTTCCAAGTCCCAATTATTCTGCGAAGACCATTCTTGGCTATAGGAAGGAATTTGATTGATTTGGATCTAGGATATCTGATGTTGAGACTCAATGATGAATATGTAGTATTTAATATATGAAATCCATGAGGCATCCTGATGAGTTTAGAGTGATATCCATAATTAATGTGTATGACAATGAAGCATATCCATTCTATAAAGTTGATTTAGTTACTCTTTGGGATAATGGTTCTAATGCTATTATTCCTATTGAAGAAAGGATGGATGTTGAAGCTTTAGCAGCCGTAATCATAAACTTTGAAAGTGATGGCATTGATGAGTATGATGAAATGGAATGTGCACTTTATGGGAGTGGTTCATATACTTATATGCACCAAAGAAGCTTTATTTTGATTTGAAGAATAGAACTACTCTATAAGCTCATCTATCCATTAAAAAACCACCGATCTTAGAGTTGAAGGTCCTCCCTTCTCATTTGCAATATGCATTTTTGGGGGGCCAAGAACTCTTTGCGATAATTATTGTAGTTGATTTAATTGATACTGAAGTGGAAACATTACTATCAGTACTACAGATATTCAAGAGGGCCATTGGTTGGTCCATTGCAGATATTGTAGGTGTCCCTCCTGGTTTGTGTACTTATAAAATTCAACTTGAACCAGAATGTATTCCAAGTATAGAACACCATCTTTGAATTAATCCTCCTATGCAGGAGGTGGTAAAGTAAGAGATAATCAAGTAGTAGGATGTTGGTGTAGTATATCCCATTGTTGATACAACTGGGTTAGTCTAGTACAATGTGTTCTGAAGAAAGGTAGGATTACTGTTGTGGCTAATGAGAAGAATGAGCTATTGCCGATGAGTCTAATCACAGGATAGAGATTATGCATGGAATATCGAAAATTAAATGCATGGACTCAGAAGGACCATTTTCCCATGCTCTTCATGGATCAAACATTAGACAGGTTAACGGGTAAAGGATGGTACTGTTGTCTTGATGGGTATTGAGGTTACAACCAAATCACTATTGTGCCTAAAGAGCAAGAGAAGACGACTTTTACATGTCTTTATGGGAATTTTGCATTAAGATATGTGCCATTCATGTTATGCAACGTTCCAACCATATTTTAGAGATGTATGATGTCACTATTCTCTGACATAGTATAAGACACCGTTGAATTGTTTATGGATGATTTTTTAGTTGTTGGTGATTCTTTTGGTGATTGCCTAGTTCACTTGTAAAATACTCTTAGAAAATGTGAGGAATGTAATTTGGTACTTGGTTGGACAAAGTTCCATTTCAAGGTAAAAAAGTATTGTGGTTGGACACAATATTTCAAAAAGGGGCATAATAGTTGACATAGCCAAAGTAGAGATGATTGAGAAATTGCCTCCACCAATTCCTGTGAAGGGAATTTGGAGCTTTTTTGGGCATTAGATTTTTTATAGGCATTTTATCAAGGATTATTTTAAGATTTATAATCCTCTTTACAAGCTTTTTGAGAAGGAGATGGGATTTGATTTTGATGATATATGTATGAAGACTTTTGTAAGCCTAAAAGAGAAGTTAGTGTCAACTTCAATCATTTTGTATCCTGATTGGTCCTTGCCTTTTGAGTTTATGTGTGATGCAAATAGAGGTTCCTTAGGTGTTGTCCTAGGCCATTAAAAAGAAAAGATACTTTATCCCAACTTTTATCTTAGCAAGGCATTGAACCCGACTTAAAAGAACTACACAGTGACTGAACAAGAGTTGTTGGTAGTGGTTTTTGCCTTTGAGAAATTTTGGTCTTACTAGATTTGTACAAAGGTAGTTGTGCACACAGATCATACAAAATTATGATACTTGATTGCAAAACCTAGATTTATTAGGTAGTTCTTTACTGCAAGAATTTGATTTGAAGTCAAGGACAGAAAAGTCATAGAAAACCAAGTTGCAAATCACTTGTCTAGACTTGAGGAGGAAGCTATGCAGAAAGTGGAATATGAGCTTGAAATTGATGATAGTTTTCCAGGTGAGTAGTTATTGCGATCTTCCCAAGATCTAATTCCATGGTTTGTGGATTATGCAATTTATCTAGCTAATGATCTAGTCCTAGAAGATCTTTTCTTTCAACAAAGAAATAAATTTATGCAAGAGGTAGGGAAAATTTTTTGGGATGAGCCATATTTATTTAGAATTTGTGTGGACGGTATTATTCATAGATATATACCTAAGGTGGAATGATGAGTATACTTGAGGCTTGTCATTCCTCACCAGTTAGGGGTCAGCATGGAGGAACCCACACAGCCCACAAAATCTTGCAATGTGGGTATTATTGGACAACAATCTACAAAAATGCACATGATTTTGCTTTTGTTTATGATCAATGTCAACAATAGGGTAATACTTTAAATGCCATGAACTTCCTATGACTCCTATTTTAGAATTGGAATTGTTTGATGTATAGGGTATAGATTTCATGGAACCTTTTGTGAGTTCGTTTGGCATGAAGTATATAATTGTTGTGGATTATGTATTCAAATGGGTGGAAGAAATTGTGCTCCCCAACAATGAAGCACATAGTGTCACTGTATTCTTGAAAAAGCACATTTTTCTTGATTTGGCATGCCACGTGCTATCATTAGTGATGGTAGGTCATATTTTTATAATCGTTTATTCAATGGTTTGCTTGAGAAATAGAGAGTCAAACACAAGGTGGCAACACCTTATCATCCGCAGACTAGTGGACAAGTTGAGGTGTCCAACATAGAAATCAAGTCCATCTGGCTGAAAATAGTAAATTCCAATAGGACTAGCTAGTTACGAAAGTTAGATAATGCATTATGTATTTATCGAACAACATTCAAAACTCTAATTAGTGCTTCACCTTATTAGCTAGTGTATGATAAGGCTTGTCACTTGCCTGTTGATCTTGAACATAAAACACTTTAGGCCTTGAAAAAGATAAATTTTGAGTAGCACGACATAGCTAAGTCAGGTTTGAACAAGATGAATGAGTTCGATGAATTTCAACTCTGGTCATATGAAAGTTCTGCACTTTATAAAGAAAAGATAAAGTTGCATTATGATCGCAATTTAGAAGAGGATATTAAAAAAAGTGACTAGGTATTGCCATACAACTAAAGGCGCCGCATGTTTCTAGGTAACTTAAAGTCTAGATGGTATGGTCCTTTTATCGTGCTAAGAGTATTCCCATATGGTGCTTTGGAATTAAAGCAGGATAGTGAACCCTCATTCAAGGTGAATGGGCAAAGAGTAACGCACTATATGGGTAACACTACATAAATTACTGTAATTTTTTAGATGGACCTTGGTGAATTTTGAGTAAACGAGGTAATTACATCATTCCACGATTTTAAATCAAGCACCGCATGAGGGGTAACCCATAAGGCTTGTTGGTAAAATCTAAGTACCCAACTTAGTCAGATCATGCCGCGACTTTAAATCAAGTGTTGCATGGGAGGCAACCTATGTTTTGTACTTATTTATTTATAGGGTAATATGTTTGTTCAGTGTGCAGGTCTAAAGATTGTAGAAAAAATTTGGATAATTTCAAGAAGTTAGGTCATATGGACTCTTCATGAGTTGTATCTTAAAGGTACGACTCATAAGTAAGAGTCGTAAGGACCTGAGATATTATGCAAAAAAAGTAAAAGTTTAGGTATGATTTGTACACATGACTCGTACCCAAGCTTACAAGTCAGGGATTGTGGTTCAACCCGACACAACTCACGTAATTTAAATAAAAAGAACACCTAAAGATGGGTACCCGATACCCAAAAATGAACCCACCTCCATTATTGACTAATTAGTGAGCTCCCAACATATGAAATCAATCAAAAACACTTTGAATTAGATACCAAATTGTTCAAATGCCTTGCATTGCACGATTTAGGCACAAATTTGGAGAAGAAACTTGGATACTTAAGCAACCTTCTATTTAACCAAATCAAGTAAGTTTTGAACTTAAATTCAATGTATCATAAGTTGAAATTGCAAATGTGAGATTTCTTGAACTTGCTTTGGGTTGAATTTACTTAGTTGTTGAAATTTCGAACCCTAGTTCTTAGGTTTGAGTTAAAAATGGAACTTGGTGGAGAATTTTGATAGTTTATATTGAACTTGTGTATTTTTGACTGATTTGGGATGGTAATTCTTTACAATGTCAAGGGTAGCTTAGAAATTCCATAGTGGAGTCAACTCAGTAGTTGAACTTCTATGTTATAGTGGATATGAGACCCCTTACGATTCGTACCCACAAGTAATGAGTCGTAACAAGACTCGTACCCTTTGACAACACTAAATTCTAACTGAGTTTAGATTCTAGTATGGGTACAAATTGCTTATACAAGTCATATCCAACCCATATGCCTCATACATGTAAGTCAGAAGGACCTGGAAAGAGGTCATATTTTAGAGTTTTGTTTCACAACTGCGTACTAATGTTGGTAACAAGTCATACCTAGTCTTGCAAGTGGTAAGAAGGACTCGTAAGCAGATCAGTGAACAATTATGTACACACTGAGAATCATACAATTTGGTCATATAAGTCATACCCATTCGATATAACTCTTACCCTAGTCGTATCTTGTATAGAACATGCACACTGATAGTTATTTTCTTATTTTTTTATTTTCCTTATTTAATTACTAATGTATGCTTGCATTCAGGTACAATATCTCCTAAAGGTGCGTCATCTTCCAAGCAAATGGTTATAAACGAAAACAAAAAGGCACCATCTTCAAGTTTTGAATCCACTAAGTTATCCAACAGTTGAGATGATGTAGTTGAGTTCCCAATAAAGAGACAGGCTAACCTAAGGCAAAAAAGACTTTCTCGGGGAAAGAAAGTAGCAACCCAATAGGATACACCTCTATGGGGCCCAAGGAAGAAGAATCTAAGTACCTCTCCTCCTCACTCACCTCCATCTTTAGGGGAAGAAGAAGAAGAAGTTGAATCAAGATTTGAGAAAGCAAGTTTGAAGAATACTAGTGATGTTGCAGAAGAAGTTAATGTGCCACTGATTGATGTGCATCACCCTCTACTAGCCGTCATACCTACTTTGATGCCAATTATTTAATAATGGGGGTACCCCGATATGCAGGCTACATATAATGATGGACTAAGCAGACTCTGGAATAGGAAAATCAAATGAGTCTTGTATCTGGAAAAGAGGTTGACTACTATTGGAATGACTAAGCTACCCTGGTTTAAGGAGTGGTTCAGGAATATGGTTTTGAGTGGATGACCAGAGCACCCGGAAGGTACAGTCCCGCACTAGTATGGGAGTTTTATGCAGCATACAAGGAAAAGCTACAGAGACAGTATCCACAGGGCTAGTTATGGAGAGGTGGTGACCTCATTACCTTGTTGATCATTCTAGGTGTTTGGTTCAACATCTCTACACGCACTATTTCTAGATCTTGTATGGATCAGATTATCAACCTCCGATAAACACTGGTGAAATGGATTACCACCTGGAGGAGATGCAAAAAATTACTCAGAGGCATATGGGTATGGATAAGAAAATGGATTATTTTAGGTGGATTGCGGGGTGTATAGCAATGAATTGTGAGGATGCAGTTTGGGTAGTTGGTGTCCCGAGTGTCATTTTGCAGAAGATAGATACAAACACTCTCAACTTTGAGGCCAAGGCATGGACACTGGCCCCACACCTGTTATGTCCCACTACTGGGGACAAAGCATGGGTTTTACGTTGGGGGTGGAGATGTACCAAGGTTGTCACAGGCTATACTTGCTATATTTCAAAGCCCATGGTCACATTCTAAAAATTGATGAAGAACTAGAATATTTTGTTTATTCTCTTGTGTTGTTGTTATTGTTGTGGGTTTGTATGCTAGATATATCTAAAATAGGAGGAGAATTTGTATCTGTGGTAGTTTTTTTTGTTTTGAATGATTATGCTTGAAAACTGTTTGATTATATGCTGAAAATTGATACCCCTCATAAAATTTTGTGCGAACTATGTGATGTGTGTACTTGTGTGAGATGAATGTAAATCTAATAATTCCATTATAATTAGGAGTAGTAAACTAAGGAAAATAGTTGAATAACTAGATAAGTAGTACCTAGCAGCATAACCCTATGCTAGTGTGTGTGAGGTATTACTAAGTTCCCGGTGTATCAAAACTTAGAACTTGCCCGGTTGCTTTCACCTAGGTCCAGGATATTCATGTAGGAAATGATCATAGGCTATTTTTGTTGAATGACCACTTGAGCCTAAATTCCCAACCAAATGAATAAATACCTTTGATCCAAATATTTTAGCCTGAATTGACCAAATTTTTTGCTTACATTGATTTCACCTGCCCGTTTCTACAATAAACCTGTATTGGCTTAGGTCCTCCTTTGACACTGTGCACCTCAACTCGGGCAAATTGTCTAAGTTATGGGTGACTATTATAGGGGTGTATAGGAAAAATGAGTGTGACGGAAGACGTGTGAAAGAAAAAAAAAAAAAAAAGACAGGTGCGGTACAAATAAAAGAAAATAAAAAGGAAAGTGAGAAAAATAAAACCATACTTGGTTCAACATGAAATGTGCTTAAAACAAAAAGGGAGACATAAGGGCGGAAATAAAAGAGAAAAAAAGTGAAAAATGAGTGGACCCTGAACAAATGCATAGAGTCAAGGAGGCTTAGTCACTAAAAATTCCCAAAAAGATACTATACCAGCCCCTAACCTACATTAAAAGCCAAATAAATCCTTTAGTGATCCTACCTCGATGGTCTGAAAACTTAGAAAGAGAGCATATGGGCAAGCCTATGGTATTCTATATACACCGGTGATAATTCTTTATAAGTGAGAGCATTGTTCATAATATCACTTTATAATTTGATTGATCCATATTGAGTGACAAAGGAATTTCTTTGATTGTGAGCTCACATGGGGTATATTGATAGATTGCTAGACTATTTGGCGAATATGATTTGTATATGCCTGATTGTCTGTTACTAATGTAATTCCATCATTAGATTTCTTTTTGTAATTCAATGTGTCGAATCTATTCAAAGTTTGTTTATTCAAAATTTGAAATTAGGAGGGGGAGTAAAATGGTTACAAATTGAATTTAAGTCTCTACCATAGGTATCTTTGGATTCTCCTATTTAAGCATCATTTTGATTTGTGATAGTTTTTTATTTTTATTTTTCCTGAGGACACTCAAACTTCTAAGTTGAGGGTGTTGATGTGTCGTGGAAAAACGGAAATTTCAATGCTTAAAACAATGAAATCATGCTTGTACTTAAGTTATTTTGGTTGACATGATGTGGTTTGTTTCTTGTTCAGGTAAAACAGGTCTAGCATAGTGTTGGAAAGAAACTAAAAGAAAAAGACCTGAAAAAGACCAAGATTGGATAATATACAATTCACCATGTGTGTTGTCAACCCATCATCCAACTAGTAGGTTGGCTCGTAAACACAATAGAAGCAAAAGACAAACTGTGAAACTAAGTATAGAGAACATACGACTGGAGCATTCGAGTCATCAGCTGAAGATACGGGTTGTATCATGAAGTCGCCAAGACAACAAAAACTAAAGAAGAAATTTAGAGTTGAAGTCTCAAAATAATACGAGTTGAAAGTCTGAGTATGACTCATATAGACAAGCCGTAAGAAAACCATTATTCAAAGGGTTGAAAGGAAGAAGTCCCAGGTGGATACGAGTGAAGTCCACGAGTCGTATGGTCAAGGTACAACTCGTGAGCATGTCATAAGAAGAATAGAAAGTTAAAACCTTGAATAAAAGACACTTGAGTGGATACAAGTGGCATAATAAAACTCGTAAGAAGACTTACGGGTCGAAGACCGAGTCATTCCTTGTGTCGGCATTACCTTTTCTTTTTCCATTTTTATTAGGATTTCTAAGTATTTTTGAGATACTATAAATACTCTAGGGTTTATCTATTAATATGTTACACTCTTTAACATTATTTTACTCTCTTTATTACTTTTACATACTTTACGATTATTCTTAGTATTTTTGAGATACTATAAATACTCTAGGGTTTATCTATTATTAGGTTACACTCTTTAACATTATTTTACTCTCTTTATTACTTTTACATACTTTACGATTATTCTTAGGATTTTGTGTTTTTATTCAATAGAAGACTTGGGATTTTATTCATCCTATTCTTTAGCTACATAAAGGAAGTGGGAAATTCATCTATTCTAGGGTTTATGCATATATCTTAATTCTCTTGATAGTAATTAACCTCAAAGCTATTGTAGAAGCTTGGGATAGCCTATATTTGGAAATGTCCTCACAAAGGAGTTTGTAATTAGGAAAAGAGGATTAAGACAGTAATTTGAGATTCACTTCCATCTTATTATCATTCCATCTTCTCATCTAATCAACTTAAGACTCAAAAGGTGAAATTTGAACTGAAGTCATAAACAAGGAGCAATAAGGTGACGGCCTGAGACTCACAAGGTAAAGGGTGATATTTATTAACACGTTCACAAGATGGTTGATAATACATATCTTGTCGACTTTACATGCAGAATAGCATAGTAGGTGGATTGAACACCAGAAATTTACGGAGTTGAGAAATCAAGAGAAACACAAGCCTAGTGTTCGTCTCTGATTTTTTATAACTCAAAGCATTCAAAATTAGGTTACTAGTTACTAATAATTCCAAATTCCCCCTATTAAGTTTTCCACACTACTCGTGAATTACATCAAGGTAAAGCAATTGTTCAATGTTTTCCCTGTGGGATTTACCCCAACCTAGTTGGGTTACTATATTTGACATCGACCTTAACATAATTCTTTTGGAGGTTAGTTTTGGGTGACACCATCCATCACCTTAACCCTTGAATAGAACAAATTCACACTTTGGTCAAGTTCTTCTTTCACAAGGTTCCCTATAATTTTCCTAAATCAAAATATAAGCTCAAGTCAATCTCTATTATAGGTTCCAAGGTAACACCTCCCGCATAGTTTGGTGTTTCTTTTTTTGAAGCCATTGTACCTAGAAATAAAAATCATCAAAAAAGACAATAACAATGTTAGTATTAGAAAAATAATCCTCACAATCCCTCGTGTTTACAAACCTTTTATCACCTCATAATTGGATGGGGTAATATTGAAGATTGCTTATACTTCGATGGTACACAAGGTGTTAATTGTTACTTTTGGTTAGAGTCGATTATTGTTTATAGAAATAATGGATGAATCTATTAAATCAAAAGGACTATAATCAAAGAATTTAACCACAAAATTAAACTACAAAAGCACACAAAGAAATTGGACTAAGAAACAAAACTAACTCAAAGGCTAATTAATAACGGACTCAAAAACTAATCGATCAATTAAGTAAGGAAAATTAATCTTTGATAATTAGTTTAGGAAATATGAAATTAAATTAGGAACTAATAATTGAAACTAAGAAATTGAAACCTGTGTAAAATTAGATTTTGGTTTCCTGAGATGCATTTTGGTGATGTGTCGACATGGGACAGGACCTGCCCTCGTAGATGGGGGTTGCAGGTCAAGAAATAGAAAGCTGGAAAGTGATTTTCTTTTTTATCTGCACAATATATGGGCATCTACATGGGAAATTAAAGGCACAGGTGCCTCCACAAATTAGCTGAAGCATCTAATTTTTCACCTTTTTATGGGCCCTTTTGGATTCTCTTTCCTAGAATATTCTCTTTTTCTTTTGAATATTATTTTTCACTGACACCTTTTCTTTCTTTTTCCTTATTTTATTGGATCAAACAATTCTTTTAGGATGAATCTTTCCTTTGAATATATGAATATCTTCAAGAACAGCAATAACTTCAAATTTCCAAACTAATTCATTTTTGCTCGGAATTTCACCAAACTTCAAATCTATGTTCCATTCAACGTGGAAAACACTTTCCTCCACTTTTTAACATTCAAATCCATACTAGAATATTAAAATTTTTAAACCCACTTGAAATTTTCTTCAAAAACTCAAAAATATTGTATATTCCAAAACTCTCATAATAACACCATATATCAGATCTAGGGTCCTTTTAATATGAAGATACTTTCTAGTAACCCTAATCCCTCATTTTCGACCCTAAATTTTGTAGATCTAATAACCACTTCACTTTTTCTTTAACCCCAAGAACTCAACAATGAAGTTTCTTCAAATCCACACAAATCAAGTCCAAATTTTAGATTCCGACTCTAATAACACTAGATGAAACAAATATAGAATGGAAACTACAAAAATACTTGAAAACACAAAAATATTTTTGTGATATTAATAAATGAAATTCCAAATTATTTTAAATTACGATTTTAATTTGCAACCATTACTATAATGATTGGAATGATCCTAATCATGGCTTTGATATCGAATGATAATGACCAAACTACCTAATGATAACAGCCAAACTATATAAATAAAGAAATAAACAACAAAACTAAACTAACAAATGATAGAATTAATAAAATCAATAGATAGATAGACACAAGAAGATAATAAAAGGACAACCAAAGAATATAGTCCAAAGACCTTCCTTATGATTATCAACAAAAACCTATCTCTTACAACGACCATGAGGAATTCAAAACTCCCTTACAACCATCATTTCAAATTAATCGTCAACAGAAGCTTTTCCAAGCTAAACTCTCTAAAGAGTTTTACAACATATATATTAATCAAAAATTAAGAAAAATGAATTATAATTATACTATTTATATACACTTGCTATTTATTACAAATATAGGCCTAAAATTAATGCATTTTCATCAAAGAGAGCAAGTTGGTCGCATAGGCGCATATGCCCACATAGGTAACCACCTGCTAGCATAGGTCAGGGATGCAAATGACATCTATTGGTGTAGGTCAAGGGGTATATGCCACCTACCAATGTAGTTGAGCTTGAATATGGCTTCAGAACCTCTTATAGCTCTTCTTAGCTCTCTAATGACCTCTTCAATGGCATTTTATACTCCAAGATATCTTCCATATGTGATATTTCTCTAATTAGAGCTTAATATGGACCCTTCACACACATTGTTATGGTTTGGATCCCTTGTTATTTAACTTGAAATATAAGCCAAGAATGATTTATACTGATTTGGCTTGTATCAGTATCTAGTGATCCAAATTAGTATCTAACCCTTTTTTGTCCACATATGGTAAACACTAGAGTAAATGGACCCATAGAAAAAGCCCCTACACTAGTAGCTCCAACTTAAAAATAATTGTTTGAGGATTAGGAAGGCGTAAAGGCATAGGGATAGGTAGAGCAACACCCAATAGGGGTGAGGCTCGGGTGGAAACTAGCAAACCTGTCAAAAAAATTGATACCTCTCCTAACCCAAGATCAATTTAAGGAGTTATTAAAAAGGATGTTATAAAGTAGGAGAAGACAGCACCAACTGGGGGGGGGGGGGAGAATTCTTCCCTCGATGTCTTCCAAAATAATTTAGCAAATGCTTTTTTTGAGTGGATTGGTCAATACTAGAGGAACTCTTTCTATACTTATTTTTTAATTTCTAGGTGGTCAGATAAATGTAATTATTACTCCTAAAATAGGTAAGGCCTTGTGGATTGAGATTTTCTATAACTGGTGGTAGGTTCTGTTATAATCAAGAGTGAACATGTACAGACTAAGTTCCTTTAAATGAGAACTCCTACTTTTGTTAGATTTGAGATAAATATATTTGAGTGTATTATTAATTGTTATGACAGGCTTCATAAAATAGGTATTATTAAGTAGCATGTTGTTGATATTATGACCTTCCAACTGTAAGGTGATGCAAAATTATGGTAGAGGGAACATGTGGAGTGTCGGTCACCAGTTTTACCTCTATTAATATAGGCTCTGTTCCATACTCTATTTTAGGAGAGATATGTAACCTATACTCTTTATAATTGTAAAAAGGTTGATTTTTTGGCCCTTGAGCAAGGCAATATATCTGTCACAACCTATGAGGCTATGTTTTAGCCTTGTCCTATTATGCTACTCAATTACCTGGGACAAAAGAGAAGAGTATTTGATTATTTGTTAAAGCTCTACACACTGAGTTAAAGATTTTATCTATGCACATGACTTTTCTAGAAAGACCTTCAATAATGTTGTTGATTATGTGAAAAATAAAGAAGAAGTCAAATAGTTTGACTAAGGAATTAGCAAGGAAATCTTGAAATAGGGTTACTTTAGTGGTTCTTAATCCAGGGATCATAGCCATCAGGCCTATATAGCTCTACCTATTTATTTAGCTCGGCCAACTTTAATAGTAGGTAAATCAGGGGCCACTCAGCAGCCCTCAGTTGACAAAAATAAAAGAGCGTTATATTCATTGGCTAACAGGCTTCGTAATATATGTTGCTATACTTATAGTGCTATGGGGAATATTTAGAGGGAGTATCTTCAAGGAAAGGTTAGTTTTCAAGGGCAACAATTGGCTAGATCTATGGTTCTTACTGGTAATACTTAAAAAGGTAATGTTAAGAGTCATTGATTAGGTGAGTGGGGTTATCAAGGAGGCTATAGTAGAAATTGACGTAGTGGTAATCCAAGGAAAGGTGGTGACTAACCTATTAAGAAGGTTGCCCAAATTGATAATAGAGCTCATTGTTATGCCTTCTCAGGAAAGATCAAGGTTGAGACTTCTAATGTTCTCATTATAGGTACTATTCTTATATGTGACCAGATAGATACTATTTATTTGATTCGATTTCTATTCACTGTTATGTATCTATTAAATTTGCATTGGGATTGGACTTAGTTTGTGATATATTTGACTCTTCTATATATGTTCCTTCTCTGATTGGAGACTTTATGATATTAACCCATGTATGTCATACTTGTTTTGTTTTATTTATGGGTTTCCAGATTTTGGTAGACTTGATAATCTTGTATATGCTTTATTTTGACCTCATCCTAGGTATGACTTGGCTATTTTCATATAGTGTTGTTCTAAATTATAATTCTAATTCTATGACTTTAGATATTCTTGGGATAGATAAGTTAGATGGAAAGGTATGTATAAGTTGAGACCTTTGGGATAAGAGATTATTTGGGAGATGGTGTTCGACCTTTATAGCACATCTTCAGGTTGTTAGTAGAATCTACTTATATTCAATCATATCTTATGGTGTTAAAATTTTAGTAAGCACTTCCTACAAACTTTCTTGTTATGTCTCCAGACAAGGGAATTGACTTTTCTGTTGATTTAAAGCTGGTCACTATCCTTATTTCTATCCATTCTTACTGAATAGCTCCTATATAGTTGAGGGAAATCAAGACTCAATTGTAGGAGTTACTTGATAAGGTATTCATATATTCTAGTGCTTCATCTTAGGGTTCTCCAACATTGTTCATTAATAAAAATGAGTACCATGAGAATGTTGAATAACGTTACCATCAGGAATATGTATCCTTCGACCCAAATAGATGATATTTTCGACCAGTTACAAGGTATTTCAATTTTCTCCATGATATACTTCTCCATGATATACTTGACGTCGAGTTATCCCTAGTTAAAGATTTGGCCTGAGGATATACCCAAGAAAACTTACATGACTCGGTATGGTCATCACAAGTTCTTGAGATGTCATTTGGGTTAACCAATGCTTTGAAAGCCTTCATGAGTTTAATACATGGTATTTTTAAGTATTTCTTGGATTCATTTATGATTCTTCTTATTGATGACATTTTAGTTTACTCCAAGAATGAGGATGAACATGTAGGTCATCTTCGTATTATTTTGGGGATTTTTAAGAAAAAGCGGTTGTATACTAAGTTCTCTAAATATGAAGTTTGGTTATCTTCTATTGCCTTTGGGTAATGGTTTCATAAAGGTAGGTGATGGTAGATTCCTAAAAAATTGAGGCTATTAAAAGTTAGATTCACCTTAGATTTGTGGCTGAGGTTTGACATTTTGTGAGTTTTGCTAGTTATTATTGATAATGTTTAATATTAATGAATGGCTTTATTCCAGGATTATGGTAAAAGAAATCAATGATTCTTGGCTAAAGAGCACAGAGGAAGAAATATCAAGATCAGCTTCCAAAAAGGAAAAAACATATACCACTCCTTTAAGAATTAATTATAGCATCCTACATCAAAGTAAAGGAATATTGAATCCAGTACCTAGCATTAAAGGGGATGCAGACTTTTAAGGAAAGGGGATTTTGGGTAGTTAAGGATAATTAGTATGATCAAGCCTTATTCTTGCAAATAGGATATTTCACATCCCATTTCAAAGGATCAAATTTTTTGGGTTGCCTTTTATTTTCAGATCTTCCCAAAGGTTAGTAGACTTATCTTTAGTATTTGTCGGGTGGAAGATCAAGAAAGAGACATACACTTGTCTCAACCTTCTCTAGATCCTTGCTCCACTTTCTAATTATTGTATTCTCTTGAAGTTCATTGTGTACTCAAATAGAGAAAAAATAAACACATAGTTGGTGAGGCTTTGTATTAAAAGAGATCTAAGAAAAGAAGAGTGAGTTAATGCCAAAAATCTTATCTCAACTCTTGTAATTTTGATTTACCAAAAGAGTTAGTAGAATCTCTTGCAACCTAAGGGGACTAGAGTAAGACTTATTATATGTCTCAACTAGTATAGATAGTTGGTTTCAAGTTTACTTTCTAAAAATTCTATTTTAGCAATATTGCTTTTACTACAGTCTTAGAAGTCGACTGACCATCATTACTAGTCGACTGACAAACAACAAAAAGTAATTCACCCCCTCTTACTACTTTCAATTGGTATTAGAGTGAGGACTCATATCTATTTTCTTAACAACAAAGTAAGAGAAAACCATGTTCCAAATAGTTGTTGGAGCTCTATTCTCAGAACGAACATCTCAAACTAGACCCCCTTACTTCAAAAGAAAATATTTCTCTTATTGAAAGATAAGGATGGAAACCTACATTAAGTCCTATGATGTCAATGTATGGAAAGTTATCAAGCTTAGCGATTTTTGACTTGTTCTTTCCAATAAAGATGTAAATAAATCATATGATGGTTAAGCATCTTGACAACACTCCAACTTAGAAGAACTACACTAATGAACAAATGAAGATCATTCAGATAAACTCAATGGAAAAAAATCTATTATACAATGCTATCATTGCTGAGTAATTTGAAAAGATCTCTTGTTGTGAAACGGTTAAAGAAATGTGGAATAAACTAGAAGTCTCCTATGAAGGAACTGAGAAGTTCAAGCAGACTCTTGTCAGTTTTCTAGTCTAAGAATATGAACTCTTCAAAATGCAAGATAGAGAATCTATTAAAGAAATATTTTGAGATTTAGCAAGATTATTGGTGGACTTGAAATAGCAGGAAGGACTTATCCTATATTAGATCAAATCACTAGGATTCTCAGAAGTTTGCCTCCTATGTGGCTTTCTAAGGTTATGGCTCTTGACGGTAAGAATCTAAAAAAATGACTTATGATGAAGTAATAGTAGATCTCACTGCCTTTGAAAAAGCTTATCTAAATAAGAAGGCTCAACTGCAAGATAAAAAAAAGACTGTGGTCTTTAAAGCTACAAGTGAATAAAAAAATAGATGCCTTAGATGAAGATGAACTTTCTCTCCTCACCAGGATGGTTGTTGAAAATTACATGAGGTCTAGAAATCAAAAAAGGGTAAAGCCAAATTACTCAAAAGGAAAATAAAATTTTGAACACAACAGGAGGAATGGAGGTAAGTTTTATAATTATGTTAAATATGGTCATATTGCTTATAATTGTCCAAAATCTAGAAGAGAACCCTCCAAAAGAAATCAAAAGGCATTCAGTTGTTGGGGTGATGAAGATCACTCTAATAATAAAAATAACAACATTGGAGATTGTTGTTTCATGTCCATGTTGTTGTTTCATGTCCATTAGAGAATCTAGTCAGGTAAGAACAAATCCCTACAATAAATTCTTGAATTTACAAAACTTATTGGATCATGCTATAGTTGATTTAAATAAATCTCGGGATGAAAAAAAAGCTTTATGGATGGAAAGAAGAGATTCTGAAATTAAACTTGAAGTTTGTAAAACTGAAAAAGATTTTCTACAAGCATGAGACTAATTAAAAATCAATCCAAACATGAGCTTGTTACTGATCTTCTAAATCTTTATTACAAAAAGAGTCATATCTATGATGTTTTTCAACTCGGTAAGCAAACTAGAATTTCTTTCCCGTAGAAGGCATTATCTCTATTGCTAAGCCATTGTAGCTACTTCATATGGATCTATTTTGGCCCACTAGAACTTCTAACATTGGTGTTAATGGGTATGCCTTTGTACTTAGAGATGATTATTATTGATTTTCTTGGGTTAGGTTTATATCTAAGAAAGATGATACTTCCCAGAATTTTTAAGTTTTTTGAGAAAGGTTCAAAGAAAAAAAGGTTACTATATATCTTCTATTAGAAGTGATCATATAGGAGAGTTTGAAAGCAAACATTTTGAAACCTTTTATAATAGTTAAGGTTACACTCATAAATTCTCTACTCCTAGACCTCCCCAATAAAATAGAGTGGTTGAATGTAAGAATAGAACTCTTTAATACACGTCATGAACCATGATATGAGAACACTCCTTACTTCACAAATTCTGGGCAGAAGTTATAAGTACTACTTTTCATATTTTGAACTGGTGCCTTATCAGACCTACTTTGAAGAAAGATCTTTGTGAACTTTGGAATAATAAGAAACCTAATATGGGTACTTTTACTCATTTGGATCCAAATTCGTTGTTCATAATAATGGTAAGGATAATATAGGAAAGCATGGTCGTCGAAGTGATTTGGTATATTTATGGGCTACTCTAACTCGAGTAGATCCTATAAAGTCTTTAATAAGCATACACAATGAACTGAAGAATATATGCATCTTATTTTTGATGATTCTAACCATTTTGTTTAGAATATTTGCAATAGAGAAGCTGAGGATGTATAAGGAAAAGTGAAAAATATTAAAATATCCAACTCTTTATTAGAATCGACTAGTGTAAAGAATACATTAGTTATTGGAACAAAATTAGTCTTCAAAAACAAAATGGATGAATCAGGTAAAGTAATTCGAAATAAAGCTCATCTAGTCACTCAAGACTAATCACGACAAGAGGGAATCAACTATGGTGAAACTTTTTCTCATGTTGCAAGGTTAAAATCTATTCGAATATTATTTTCTTATGCTTCTCACAAAAGTTTTAAACTTTTTACAATGGATGTCAAAATTTCTAATATAAATGGGTTCATTTATGAACAAGTTATTGTAAAGCAACCTCCAGGTTTTGAAAATCCTAAATTTCCTTATCATGTGTTATACTATCATGACAGATTGAGAAATTTTTTAACCAATCATGGTTTTATAAAATTAAGAATTAATACTACTTTTTTATCAAAAGAACTCCTTCTATATATCACATTATTCAAATTTATGTCGATGATATTATTCTTAAAAGTACTAATGCCAATTTATGCAAAAAAATTCTCTAAGTTAATGCAAAGTGAATTAGAAATGAGCACGATGGGAGAACTAAAAATCTTTTTGAGACTACAAATTCACTAGTCAGTAGAAGGAACCTTTATCTTTCAAAGTAAGTAGACTAAAGAATTCATTGAAAAGTCTGGGATAAAGGATACTAAATCCACAAGCACCCTCATGAGCTCTACATGTGTTCTTGTGTTGGATGAAAATGGTAAGTCTATTGATGAAGCTAGATTTTGAGGTATTATTGGCTCTCTTCTCTATGTCTCGTCGACCAAACATTTTGTTTAGTGTCTATAAATTGTAAGATTTCAGTCATCTCCCAAGGGTCACATATGACTATAGCCAAGTGCATTATCAGATATCTAATTGGCACTATATCACATGGACTACAGTATCCTAAGTTATATAATTTTGAGCTAAATAGTTTCTTAGATATAGATTATGCAGCTAAGAAAGATGATAGAAAAAAAACAAGTCACACTTGCCAACATATGGGAAACTCTCATATTTCATGTAATAGTAAGAAGCAAAATTAAGCTTCTTTAACCACTACAGAGTCTGAATATACCTCAATTGGATTGTGTTTTACACAAATTCTCTGGATGATTTACCAACTCAGTGATTATGATATCTCTATTAAACCTGTAAAAATTCTTTATGATAATTATAGTATTTTTTTTCTTTCAAAAAATCTGGTGTATCATTATAGGGCTAAAAATATTGATATTAAGCATTATTTTATTAGATATCATGTTTTAAAAGTTATTGATATATCTTTTGTTGTCATAGAGTTTCAACTAGAAATATTTTTACAAACCCTTTATTGGAAAAAAGATCTTGCTTACAGAGAAAATCGTTTAGTATTATTTCTAAAACCTTTAACTTAATTTCCATACTTTTTATGTGAGTGTAAACGTGCCTTTGATTAATGATTGATTTGAAATATGTACTTGTCCTATTGACTTCTATCTCTCTTTTACTGCCTGACACATATTCTTATAGGAAGTAATTATGGAAACTCTTTTATTTTTCTAGGCATCTTTACCTTCCATCTCTTCAATTCTTGTAATTTATATGCTATCTTATTGAGTCTTCCACCTCATTCACTCTCATCTTCTCTGCTCTCTTTAATGGCTATAAATTCAAAAAACTCTTCCATAGGGAATAGAAAAATCTCTTGCTTCAATAATAAAGGAAAGGTCTCTTATTTTGTTCCATTGGACTCTGATATTTTTGACCGAAATTTTCCTCAGGCTTCTTCTAATTCCTTTTGATCTATTATAGGTAATCACTCCTCAGTTCCTAATGACTCCAAGTGTTCTAAGAAATGGTAAAATTTGACTTTAATAGTTCTCTAAATATCAAAACTAATTTCTAGAGACCCTCAAACGAATCTCTTTCTCACTCAATGAAGTAATTACCTATGTTTCATGGTTAGGATAGTAGATCTGGATCTATTAAAATCTCTTCATTGCCCTATTAAGTCATTTTTTGAATTTCAAGGGTAGGTAAACATTTTTTCTTCCACCCCAAAGCATGCCTATGAGTCCCTTGTCAGACTATTTTATTGAAATCTTCAATCTCTTTAGGCTAGTGATCTAGAAACTCTTGTAATGGGAAAAAGAATTTTTATTGATGTGCTATGTTTGATGCTATTTTTTATATAAATTATTCTGGTTTGGCTACTTCCTCTATGAATCCCTGGCTCTCTTATTTTGATATTTCTTTTGAACAATCAAAATATTTCAAAGCACTGGATAACTCTAAAACCTTTACCTCTACTCTTGGTCCTAAGTTTTTATCTTTTCAAAATCATGTCATTACTCATATTATGGCTACTACACTCCTCCTTTGTATTGGTGATATATCTTCCTTATCTCAGTATAAAACTTTGCTCACTTACTTCATTGCTTCTCAACATAAGGTAAATCTCTCTTTATTCATTATTAATTACATGATTGAAGCCTTTCTTGATCCTTCTATTCTTCCTTATATGTTAATCATTATCCATATCATAGAAGCAAGAAACGTGTTGAAATCCTGAGGGTTGCACCATACAGTAAGGGACCAGGTCTCTTAAAATCATCACAGGCAAAGTATACAAAAATAACCAGGAAATAAGAAATAGTGTAGGAACAGTAAAAACACAATAATTTTTATGTAAAAACTCAGGAAGGAAAAAACAACGGCTTTCCCTCACAAAGACTAAAGAAATCCACTATAATCAACCTACTGATAACAATAAATATTTTATCCTACCTCTAGGCTCCTTTCTCTTATAGCAACTCTACTCTAAGCTCATATTGGTAACTTTACCAAGGACTCTCAACTGATTACCTCAAATTAGTAATAAGCTTAGGTAGCTTTACCTAAGAAACTCCCTCTAAAGAAAATACTACTCTTATAAGATAAGTAGTTTAGTTACAAGTCATTACTTACTCAAGAACTATTTCAATTAAAGCACACATAAAGCTAAGAACTTGAGCAGTATTAAAATAGGGTTTTGCTGCCTCTCTTCATTCTTTTTAATTTGTGCAAAAACTAATTATTGAAGAGGCATCTCTTTCACATCAAGGGACCTGGTCCCTCTTGTTTTGATACTCATCATCAAAACTACATATATCAACTTTACCCCTTTTTGATAATGACAAACCAAACCATATAATTTCAGCATTAGTGCATATTCATCACATTTAATTAGAATGACTACCACCTGAGGATTACTATTTCCCCTATCATCATGCTTCCTCTGTCATCATGCAACACAGGGACGTTGTCCCTTCTTGTCATTTATAGCAAGACCCTTAATTTATTCCCTCTGTCATCATGTACCTCATTATGTAACTTAATCATTTAGAGCATTATCAAACTTTCCTCTTTTGTCATCATTGAAAAGGATTGACAGTAAACCACAAGTAAAGATAAGTACAGATTAGATAACTCATGGACACTGGGGAAACACTATCTTAAAGAATAAATTTTCAATTTAAAGAGAACGAATGTAAAAAAACAAAGAAAAGATTCATTCATAAGTAGGATAAGTATAATTGAAGTGTATAAATTAAATACTCTTAGGGGAAAAGCCACAGGAATCAAGAAGGATTAATAAGTGAAGGACTAGGAAAAAGATCTTGAAGAAGTAGGTTCAGGTTATTGTTGAGATGCCTTATCTCTATATTTGACCTAAGGACTTCATCAGTTAAGGTTGACACCCTCTTCTTCAATTCAACATTCTCAGTTCTAAGCATTTTTTATCATATGGGTATTCTTTGGAGAGATGCTGAATTGTCTGTTGAATCTTGTTTATTTCTTCATCCTTGGCAGCAAAATTGACCTTTAGTTACTTTATTTCCTTTTTGATCTCTCTTTGATAAATGCTAGCTAGTTTGACACATTCAGTCTTGATCGGTGTTTTCATGTCAAGAATTTGAACCACGGATCCTTGGATTCTAGTTCATAGACAATGTCATAATAATTAAGTACTTTGTTCAGCCAAAATCCATAAGGCATGCCATGGTTTCCATTCTTATCAAAAACCACTTTGTGAATGTGTTTTATCATCAATACAGGTATATTAATGAATTCAAAGCTATTAACGCATTCTATTAGAAATAAATCAATGGATGAGGCAATTCTTTTATTGCGAGACCTAGGTAGATTCACCTTGTTCATAAAGTTAAAGACCAATTGAAACTCACTCTTGAGTTATTTCATATTCAGTGCAACTACAGATTTTCCATTGAACTTGGATGTCCTTGCTAAGAATTCTATTGAAGGTAGCTTCTTGGAGATAATTCTCGCTCCATATATAGGAACTTCCAAAATCCTTCCTAGTGTTTCCTCATTCAGCTTTATTTTCTATCCTTGGACCTGTGCAGTTAGACTTATCCCAACTTCTGAGAATTCCAAAGTAAAATAGAATTCCCTAACTATCTCATCAAAAATAGCGGGAATACGTCCTTCCATGAGATGCATCCAACCTTGATTTTTAACTAGGTCAATAAATTTCACCATACCAGGTTGTTTGAGCACTTTTTAATCAAAAATTCTTTTAGTTAGCACCGTCTGATTCTTCAATAACCTGTTTCTAACTTCCTTGGATACAACCGTACTTTTATCCCCATTCTTTATTCTAGTGTAAGTGATTGCAGATTCCTATTCAACTACTTTTCTCTCCTTGGGACCAGGTCCATCAAGAGTCATCTGCTTCTCAGTAAAAATTTCAGACATTTTCTAGAAATTTAGTGTATTTTACTGAAATTGTTTTTTTTGTGATTAACTATGCTCTTACTTAGGATTTTTGCCAATAAGATGAGATTTTCAGTAACCCAGATTTCATCCACTCTAGCACTATCAAAATAGTTTTGAAGATTAAGGGGAGATTCTTCATTGATAAGTTGAGTGATAAGGGAGTTAAGCTTTGGAAGAATAGGAGAAAAAGGATGTTTTTCAGGATAGTTTAGGAAGAAATTTTTCAAAATGCTAAGCTCAGAATCCTTTGAAGGACATGAAAATGGAAGAGCCGCAACCATCAAGAAGGTCCTTTTCTTATAAAGACTATTTGGGATTTGGATTTTTATTTTTGATGAGAGAAAGAGTGGTTGCATCTAAATTTAAGGGAATAATAAGAACAAGGAAGGGTTTTCTTGGGGACAGTATATGATTAACATCAGATTTTAGGTGACTCAGCTTCCTATTTTGAATAGGACAACTTTGTTCTAACACAAGGACAAAGAGGACATGCCTTTTTCTTGGCAGAACATACAAAATTTGCACTCACATGATAATAGCCTGAGAGATAGGACTAGTTCCCTCTCTAGTCTGAGTGAATCTTCATCGTTTTGCTTATCACATCTATGCACCTATAAAGTTTCTCTCATGGGTGTATACCTACAAAGGTATGGTACTGAGTTAGACCAACGTGCACCTAATTTACCAAGGATACCTGCTTTCTAAACATAGCCAAATTTTATAAGGGAATCTGATTCATCTAGTAAGTTGGGTTGATTTGATCAATCCCAGCTTTAGTTTGATAGATTCATTACACCACATGATACCGCAACTTGTTTTGGAAATAGTTCTGAGTACCAAGTCTTAGACTTTGTATTCTTCAAATGTCCAGAGTTCCCTATGCATTATTTTCATCTTGGCAGTTTCTTTCACATCATTGAGCTTATCCTTGGGATATGAATGCTTATCATATAAGACACCTTCACCTTGAAGTGTCTTTTGAAAGAGAATACAATCATACCATCTATTCTTACCCTTAAGCAATTACATAACAAAAATATTTTTCTAATTGCAAACCCTTTCTCCCTCTAATACTTACAATCATTTGTTAAACTTGGGAACCCATTTGAGTTTGAGTTCCCAGTAAGAGGATAGAGGTATGGTTAAATCCTTCTTTCTCCATCTAAGGAGTATGATATTCTTCATGTTTTTCCAAGGTCTTACACCTTTGGGATAGGTGCTCGCTTGGTGGATATGTCTAATATTTGTCATTATTCTTCTGAGTCAAGTTTGATAGTCTTCAATCAGGTGTCCATCTCTTCCACAGTGAGTGCATAGTGGCTTGTGGACCTTGTTATTAGCATCATGAGTAGCCTTTCCTTTACACTCAACAGGTTGGAATTTTTCTTAATATCCCAGACCTCTACCATTATTAACACCTTGACTAGTTAAATTAGAAGGGATCAATGAGGAAGTATTCTACTTTAGAGATTTATTTAACACTTCTTTCAAGTAAACCAGGTCCCTCTCTAAATCTTTATTCATGTTAAGTGCTAACATATGGTGTTTTTGTGAAGTTTTCTTCTCCTCCTCAATATCAATCTAAAGCATTGAGTTCCTTTTGCCATTTACAGCATTTATCTTCTTCAGATTACTCATCAAATTCAGATTTTTAGATTTTATCTTTTTGAACAACTTTTTAGTTTCAAAAATTTAGAGAGTTAAAGAAATTAGCTTATTCCCTTGATTCTCTACTTTTTCTTCTAGGTCATTCTTCTCAGCAGTTAGTTCACATTCATAGTCTATCAACACACTTTCAAGCCTTTTTATCTTCCTAGCAGAGTAATTTTCAAGATTTTGCTTAATGTCAGAGATAGTTACCTTATTTTCCTATTCATTTTTAGTGTCTACTATAAAGGCATACAAGGAATCAAAGGTCACTTTCTTATCTTCCACTACAAGTCTGGAGACATTTGTAGACTTCTCAACTTCATCAGATTCACTAGAGGAGTCACCCCGACCAACTAAGCCTTATTTAACTAAAAGATCAGCTACAGCCTGTCTTCTTAATTTTATAGGGACCTGGTCCGTATTTCTTCCTTTATCACCTTCAGTGTTGTGATATTCCTGATAGTCCATTTTGTGTATTAGACAATCCTTAATAAAATGTTCAAGACTTCCACATCTGTGACAAACTTGCATAGTGGCTACTTTTATGCTTCTACTTCCATTTCCTTGAAACTACCCACTTTTCTTTATATCTCTAAGAATTTTTTTTGCCAGTGTCTTCTTCATTTGAACCTAAACTTGAAGCTGTTAGAGCCAATGATTTTTCCCTTTTGACTTTCTACTTTTTTTTTCCTTGTTGCTTCTTAAGTTTACGTGTTTTTGGGTTTCCAATAAGTTTACCCATAGTGAGGGTCTTCAAGTTTCTTTCCTCAGGTATAGCATCTACTTTGGTTTACTATGACTTAGGAAGAACACCAAGAATATTAATCACTTGTTTGTATACTAGAATCACTTCTCCTAAGTAATGAAGCTCATTTGTGATAGAAGTGAATCTTGTATGCATTTCTTGGATTGTTTCTCCTTCTTTCTTGGTGAAGGTTCCATACTGAGTAGTCAGCATGTCTACTTTAGAATCCTTCACATTAGTAGTACATTCATGTGCAGTCCTAAAGCAATCCTAGATCTCTTTAGCATTTTCACGATCTGAGATCCTATTATATTCATCAGGCCCTATACCACAAACTAGCAATTTCTTGGCCTTGTAATTCTTTTTAATTTTATTTCTATCTTTATCATCATACTCTCTCCTACTTTTAACAACCATTCTAGTTATTTCTCCTTCTTTAACTTGCTTAACAGGAACATGAGGTTCATCAAGGATTATGTCCATTAATTAGTTCACTATTTTCAGCCATAATAAAGTCAAATATCCTGGTTTTTCATCACCCATAATATTGTCTATTAAATCTTGGTGGTCTAATGGTGATTGTTTTTCTTCTAGACTAGGTGGAGCAGCCATTCTAGCCAAGACACTCTAGTTGTGAAACTTTTAGAGTGACCTCGCTCTGATACCAATTATTGAACCTAGAGGATTGTGCGACACAGTGAGGGACCAGGTCTCTAAAAATCAATCATAGAAAAAGTATACAAAAATAACCAGGAAGTAAGGAATAGTGTAAGAAGGGAAAAACCATGGCTTTCCCTCACAATCGCCAAAGAAATACACTAAAATCAACCTCCTAATTACAATCTATATTTTAGCCTACCTGTAGCCTCCTTTTGCTTATAGCAACCCTACTACAAGCTCATCTTGGTAACTCTATCAAGGACTCTTAACTAATTACCTCTAATCAATAAAAATCTTAAGTAACTCTACCTAGAAACACTCTTAAAAGAAAACACTACTCTTATAAGACGAGTAGTTCGATTACAAATCATTACTCGCTCAAGAACTATTTCAATTTAAGCACACATAAAGCTAAAAACTTGAGCAGCATTGAAATGAGGTTTTGATGCCTCTCTTCATTCTTTGTAATTTGTGCAAAAACCAATTGTGGAAGAGATGTATCTTTTATTTTATAGTTGTGTGATAATTAGAGCCTAAAAGATCATCGTACCAGCTATCCAAATCAGCACAAAATAGCACTTGTAAGTTTGTTACACAAGATGACAAAATTGTGCAGAAGGCGCGTTCCATTTGTACTATATCTTGCATATCCAGGGACCTGGTCCCTCATAGTTTAGCTGATCATCATCAAAACTACATATATCATAACTTCCCTCTTGAGGTTTCTCCTTATGTTGTTGTGAAAAACATTGCAAAAATAATGTTTTTTGGTAGTATCAGTTATGTTTTAGTAGATTATGTTTGGATTCCCAAGTCTAAAGGCGGTTCTTCTGGTACTCCCTCTTCTATTAAGTCAAGGTCCTCTCCTCCTTCTGCTCCTAGCTCTTTATCATTTAATGTTACCATTCGCCTGACAAAGATAGATTTAAATCTTTGTGCCATCAAATATCTTCTCCTTGATTTGTACTTTCATTTTAAAAAAATCAAAGATGTCAAAAAGGAAACCGGTATAGATATTGCTCATCTTAGGGTATGTTTGTACCAAGGTGATCAAAGAGGCCTTGAATATTGCTTCCAAGATTCAGACCATAACAAATACTCTCTCCGTCTCCATATTCAATCAGTTCACTAAGATGAAGGATGCAACTTCTCAAACATTGTCATACTTCTTTCATCACTTTGACAATCCTCCTCCTCTTCCTCCTTCTATTGCTACTCCCTGATAGTTTTATATTTATGTTTTAAAAACTGTGTTATGTTTTGGCGTGTATCTAGGTGTACGTCTAAGAATACGGTCTTTCTATTTACTATATTATCCTTGATGTTGTCTATCTTTTTATTTTCTATTCTTCCTTTTGGATTGATGTCAAAGGGGGAGAAAAAGTATATTATATAGGTTGAGTATAGAAAAATGCAACAATTTAGGGATAGAAACTATGTCTATCATTTAGGGCAAGCTTAACAGGGAAGTCAAAAAGATTATTTCTTTATATTATCATCCATCACAATAGGGGGAGATTGATAATGTTTAATTTTAATGAATGACTCCCTTATAGGATTATGGTAAAAGAAATAATCAAGTATTCTTAGCTAAATAGCAAAAAGGAATAAATATCAAGATTAACTGCCAAAAAAGGAAATGAAATATGCCAATACTTCAAGAATTAATTACAGCATCCTACATCAAAAGAAAGGATTATCAAATCTTGTACCAAGCATTAAAGGTGATGTAGACTTTTATGGAAAGCGGATTTTAGGTAGTTAACGATCATTAGTATGATACGACCTTATTTAGAAATAGGATATTTCACATCCCATTTCCAAGGATCAAATTTCTTGGGTTGCATTTTTATTTTCAGATTACCTAACGGATAGTAGCCTTATATTTAGTATCTATAGGTTGGAAGATTAAGGAAGAGACATACACTTGTCTCAGCCTTCTCTAGCTCTTTGCTCTACTTTCATCAAGCATTGTATTCTTTTGAAGATTTTATCCTCAAACGAGAGAAAATAAAAACATAGTTGGTGAGGCTTTGTTTAAAAAGAGAAAAAAGAAAAAGAGTGTGAATTAATGCAAAAAAAGCTTAACTCAATTCTTATAATTTTATTTTACCAAAAGTGCTAGTAGAATTTCTTATAACCTAATAGGACTAGATCAAGACCTATTAGGGATCCCAACCAGGACTAGATCAAATTTCTATTTCAGTACTTATGTTTCTTTCACTAGAGCCTTAGAAGTCGCCTGACCATCAACGCTAGTCGAATGACAAATAAAAAAAGTTATTCACCCTCCTTCTTACTACTTTCAGTTATTACAACAGGTTTGAAGTACTTTTTATTTAATTCTACTCACTTTACAAGGTTGACTCAAGGGAAGTGTCATTTGTATAATTCTATAAGTGTGAGGAGAGCATTCAAAAGCTCAAGTCTCTTTTGACTACAACCCCCATTCTCGCATTGCTAGTTGTAGGTAAAGACTATAATGTATTTTGTGATGATTTGCACTTTGGTTTTTGTGTTGTTTTAATGTAGAATACGAATTTGATTGCCTATGCTTCAAGGATATTAAATCCTCGTTAAAAACATTATCCAACACATGATTTGGGGTTAGAAATAGAGGTTCTTGCACTTAAGATTTGGATACACTACCTCTATAGTGTCAAGTGTAAAGTGCTTATAGTCCATCAAAGCTTACAATATGTTTTCACCCATAAAGATTTGAATTTGACTTAGACAAGGTAGATGGAATTGTGGACGTACTATGATGTGACCAGACAGTATCATCTTGGCAATTAAGCTTGAAATTGGTAAGCATTGGTAGTTTGGCTTTCTTGTGGGTGTCAAGGTAATCATTGGCTAGAGAGATTAAAAATCTAGCATTGAAGTTCATGTAGTTTGGTGTTTTTAATAGGTGTGGAGTGTTTGCTAGTGTTGAGGTAGAATTAATATTCCTTTATAAAATCAAGTCTAGATAATTTGAAAATATGAACGTGAATAAATTATGAAACAATATGGTTCTTGCTGAAGCTTCTAATACCATACTTGATGTGTGTGGGGTGTTTATGGTGAAAGGGCATGTATGTGTGCCACAAGTTGGTGATTTGATTTAGGGTTTTCTTGCAGAAGTTGGGTTCTTGATACTATATCCATTCAGGTGCAACAGGATGTACCATGTCTTGTGTTAGGAATCGGGCAGAAATAAAGCAAACCACAAGAAAAAAAAAACAAGAACACACAGATTCACGTTGAAACCCTTACAGAAAAAACCACGGGCATAGGAAGAGTATGTTTCCTTATAATGACAGAAAAGGATACAATATGGAGAATAAGTATTTTTTGGATACACAAAACAACCCACTAAATGCACTTATATAATATATGTATACAAATAAGTCCTAAGCCCAAAATATATAAAGGTCCATGGGCCTATCGGCCCGATCCCTATGCTACCACCACAGACCCCATTAAAAATCATAAACATGGATCGCACTGCGAAACCTTTTAGGCTAGATCAATAATATTTGGGTCACAACTCTAACAATCTCCACCTTAACATGAATTCTAACTTAGAACTCAAATCTATTTCAAGACAAACTCTCTATCTCTTCCACAAAAGCCCCTAAGAGCACATCTTAACAGCTAACACTAACCAAGTCCAACCAATGCTCAAACTTGGCACTTGGTCGTGTCTTGGTCATTATATCATCAGGATTATCATGAGTACTAATCTTTCTCACCACAATATCACCAAGAGCAATAATTTTATGTATAAAATAATACCAAACATCGATGTACTTTGACCTTTCATGAAAAACCTAATATTTCATAAGGAAGATAGCACTCTGACGGTCGCAAAAGACTATAGTAATCTGTAAGTCTTTGCTAAGTTCACCAAATAGACCCTTCAACCAAATAGCTTACTTGAAAGCCTCTGTAATAGCCATATACACTGCCTAAGTAGTTAACAAAGAAACTGTAGTCTTTAAGGTAGCTTTCCAACTAATAGCACAAACACCAATGGTGAAAACATATCCTGTAAGGGATCTCTTACAAAATCAGAATCAACATACCAAATTAATCCATCTCTATTTCACCCAAACTTTAAACAAACATCAGCATATCCATGCAAGTATCTCCAAATCCACTAAACTACTTTCCAATGTTGTTTGTTAGGATTTTCCATGTATCTGCCAACTGCATTGATGGAATAAGATAAATCTGGTTTAGAACACACCATCACATACATCAAAGACCCAACAACACTATAGTATGGAACTTATGACATATACCCATGCTCATCATCTATTTTTGGAGATAAAGTAGCTGAGAATTTGAAGTGAGCTGCCAATGGAGTACTTACAGTTTTGGCATTTTGCATATTGAACCTATGAAGTACTTTTTCTATATATCCTTTCTGACTTATGTATAACTTACAATTCTTTCTATTCCTCAAAATCTCCATGCCAAGAATCTTCTTTGCTGTACCTAGATCCTTTATGTCAAACTCCTTACTGAGCTGGGTTTTGACTTTGATTATCTCTCTCATAACCTTTGCTGCAATCAACATATCATCAACATACAAGAGAAGATACATGAATAAACCATCACTTACCTCCTTAAAGTAGACACAACTACCATAGTTGCTCCTCTGAAATATATGAGAGGTCATAAAAGAGTCAAACCTCTTATACCACTATCTGGCGACCACTTTAAGCCATAAAGAGACTTTTTCAGCAAGCATACATAGTCCACCTTTACTGAGACTACAAAGCCCTATGGTTGATGTATATAGATGTCCTCCTCAAGTTCTCCATGTAAGAATGCAATTTTGACATCCAACTGCTCAAGCTCAAGATTATGCATGGCCATAATACCAAACAATTCTCAAATCAAACTATGTTTTACAACTAAAGAAAACACATATGAGAAGTCGATACCTGGAACACGCCTGTTACCTTTAACAACTAGTCTTGCTTTGTACCTAGCATATTGAACTCCTAATGTTCCTTCTTTATTTTTGAAAACCCACTTGCAATGGGAAGCTTTCTTATATTTAGACAATCTCGCCAGATCTCATATAGCATTCTTATTAAGTGATTCCATCTCTTTCTACAAAGCAATTATTTATTAGCCAAAATTATCACAACTTATCGCTTCTGAGTAAGAAGAAGGATCTTCACCGGAATCAAAACCTTCTGCTACACTCAATGCATAAGCAACCAAATCAGCTTCAGCATACTTCTCAGAAGGTCTAATATCTCTTCAAGGCCTGTCTTTAGCAATAGAATATTGTGGTGCCACTAGTGGTGAAGAAGAAATAGTATCTTTATATCTCCGGGATAGACTGAGAAGTAGGCATTGGTGTAGACTATTCTCCAATTTATAATTCAATATAGGTGCTTGACTTTTGCTGATTCATGTCACTAAGCTCATCTTGGGGTGAAGCACTAGATTTGGAGGGTGCCCAAAGCATGGCAGTTTCATCAAACACAACATCCCTACTAATTATAACATTTCTGCTTGTTGGATACCAAATCTTATAACCTTTAACCATGCTTATAACCCATAAATAAGCACTTGAAAGATCTAGGTTCTAACTTCCCATTATTAATATAAGCATACGCAGGACATCCAAATATCCTCAAATAAAAATAACTAGCAGGAATACCAGACCATACCTCTTGTGGAGTCCTTTCATCAATCATGACGGAGGGAGAGCAGTTAAAAAGAAGGCAAGTTATAAAAGCAGGTTCAGCCCTAAAAGACTTGGTAAACCAGCATTAGAGTGCATACGATTCACGTTCTCCATTATAGTCCTATTCATTCATTCGGACACATAATTCTGTTGTAGAGTATGACAAACTATCAAGTGCCTCACAATTCCTTCTGACATGCACAAAACATTAAATTCATTAGAACAGAACTATAAACCATTATCGTTCCAAAGGTATTTTTTCCTACTTCTCTGTCTGCTTTTCAATCATAGTCTTCCACTCCTTGAAAGTAGGTAACACATTATTCTTTTGTTTTGGAAAGAACACCCAAACTTTTCTGTAATAGTCACCAATAATAGTCAACAATTAATTAGTGCCTCCTCTAAAAGGTACTCTAGTAGGGACCCAGAGATAAGAATGAATGTAATCAAGTGTGCCCTTAGTTGAGTGGATGCCTTTAGTAAATCTGACTCTCTTTTGATTCCCGTAAATGTAGTGCTCACAAAACTCCAATTTGGTAATACTTTCCCTATTAAGAAGTCCTTTCCTGTTTAGTTCAACTATCCCGTTTTCACTCATATGCCCCAGGCGCATATGTAAAAGTGTAGCAACGTCACTTTCTAATACAGAAGATGTAGAAACAGTTGCATCACCTGTAGCAGTAGAGCCTTGCAGTACATACAAATTTGTAGACTTTCTCTGTCCCTTTATCACAACAAGAGCACCTTTAGTAACCTTCAGGACTCCACCTTCACCAGTGTACCTATAACTATTTAAATCAAGGTCACTCAAGAAAATAAGATTTTTGTTTAGATTTGGGACATACCACACATCACCTAGTGTCCTCACAACCCCATCAAATATCTTTATCTTGATTGTTCTAATACCAGCTATCTTACAAAGTGTATTATTTCCCATCAACACAGCACCTTTAGATATTGTTTTATATATTATAAACCAATCTCTATTGTGACATATATGAAACGTACAAGCTGAATCAAGAATCTAATCCTCACGGGGTTTGAAATTAGCATCAAAAACTACCAAGAGTTCTCCATCACTGCTGCCATCTTTAACAAAACTAGCTTTACCAAACTTCTCTAGTTGGTTTGCCTTTGGTTTTGGGTATTCTTTTTTCTCTCTATTTTATAACTTCCAACACTCGAATTTTATATGGCCCTCCTTTTTGTAGTAATTACAGGTTTTGTTTCTGTTTCTGGATTTTGACCTATTTCTATCATCACCCCTAGAATTCCTCTCACGAGTCCTTCCTCCTTAAATAATGGGACCATCTTCTTGAGCCTCTGACCCATTCACAAGATGCTGCATCTTCTTCTTAGAGAATAGTGCATTATAGAATTCATCAATCGTCAGGGTATCATGGATATAAAAAATTATATCCCTAAAGGTCGTGTATGATGTAGGCAACAAACACAACAAAATTCATACCTAGATCTTCCTCATCATACTTAACCTATAGAGTTTCTAAATTTGAGATAATTTTCTTAAATACAAATAGGTGATCCTCCAAGGACGCACCCTCAGACATACGATGGGAATAAAGTCATTGCTTGAGATGCAACTTACTTGGTAGGCTCTTCATCATACACTGTGATTCCAATTTTAACCACAACGCAGTGATTGTGGTCTCCTTCAAAATATCTTGTAGAATCTAATTAGATAAATGAAGGTGGATCTGAGATAGAGCCTTTTGATCCATACATTGTTTGTCCTCATCCGTCCATGATGAGGGCATCTTCTTAAATGCTAATAAACCATCATCCAAATCCATCTACACGAGCACAGCCCGTATCTTAACCTTTCATAACAAAAATTAGGTATTGCAATCCAACAGGGAAATATCATACTTCATGGTTGTCATCCTTGAGAAAATAATCGAATAGGCTCTAATACCAATTTGTTAGGAATCAGGCAGAAATAAAGTAAACCAGAAGCAGAAAGAAAATAAGAACACACATAGTTACGTGGAAACCTTTGTGGGAAAACCCATGGGCAGAGGCATAGAATGCTCACTATAATGAAAAGAGAAGAGTACAAATCTGGAGAATGAGTATTTTCTAGATACACAAATAGCCCACTAAATGCACTTATATAATATGTGCATACAAATAAGTCCTACGCCCAAAAAATAAAGGTCCACAGGCCTATAGGCCCGATCCCTGTGCTACCACCACATGCCCCATTGAAAATCACAAATATAGGTTACACTATAAAACTTTTTGGGTCTGATCAACAAAATTTGGGTCACAACTCTAACAGCTTGAGATAGCTATACTGGTGGGCCGATATGAAGAGAGAAATAATATAGTATGTGTCTAAATGTAAGAATTTCTAGCAGGTGAAATAGAAGAATCAAATGCTTGCAAGTTTACTTCATATAATGTCTATTTCTAAGTGAAAATAAGAGAGGATATCCATGAAATTTGTAGTGGGTCTTCATGAGACCTGGTGGTAATATGACTCAATTTAGGTCATAGTGGTCAAGATAACCAAGTCATCTTATTTCATTCCAATTAGAGTGGATTAAGGCTTTATGGAGTGCCAATTTCCATTTTTTATGATAGAGGTATGCATTTCACCTCTATTTTTGGAAAGGTTACATGAAGAGTTAGGAAACAAGCTTAATTTCAATACTGATTTCTTTCCTCAAACTGATGGCCAGTTAAAGAGGATTATTTAGGTGTTTGAGAATATGTTAAGGGCCTATGTGACTGACTTTTTTGGTTATTATGATAATTTTTCATCATTGTGTAAGTTTTCATACAACAAGAGTTGTCATTCTAGCATCGACAATGCTTCATTCGAAGCACTCTATAGGAGAAGATGTAGATCACTCACAGGATGGTTTAAGGTTGGTGATGTAAATCCATTAGTCAAGAGCTTAGTAAAGGAAGCTCAAGAAAAGGTTAGTTTATTTAAGGCAAGTGGTTGGCAGCTAAAGTAGGCAAAAGAAGTATATGGATTGAAAGATAAGGGGCATGTCATTCAAACCCGGTGAGTATGTTTTGTTGAAGGTATCTCCTTTGAAAGGAATTAAGTGGTTAGGAAATAAGGGTAAGATTAGTCATTGATATATAAGTCTATTTAAGGTTCTTAATGATGTGGGATCGATAGATGATAGGCTAGCTTTGCCATTAAGCAAGGGTCTACTCGATATTAGATATATCAATGCTCAAGAGATACCATATAGATGAGGATTATATTATTAGGACTTAGTGTTACTTGATAAAAATCTTGCAAATGAAAAAGATCCCATTACATTCTTGACCAGGATGTTCAAAAGTCTAGAACAAAGAAAATTAGGTCTGTGAAGGTTCAATAGAATCATCATCTAGTTGAGGAGGCTACTTGAGAAATCAATAGAGACATATAAGACTAGTACCTTCACTTGTTTGATCATATAGGTATGCTCTTATTTCTTATTTGTATCATTTTTCTTATTTTATCAATTGGACAATAATGATGGAAAAATTAATGTATGTTTTAATGAACTTTTCCATCGTTATGAATAACGCAAAAATTTGGGTTGAGTTTTCTCTCAAATTAAGAGTTAGAATTTTAGGTAAAGTTAGTCTTAGATAAAATCCAATCATGGTATGGTCTATGGAAATTTTATAATAGATTAGTTAAAGTGTAATACCTCGAAAAATTTTCTTCGTAAAGATTTCGTGAGAAACGAATCGAGTTCTACGCTTTAGAGCGATCCATAAATTTTTTGTGTAGTATTTCTCAGACTTTGACCCACCATTATGTTGAGTATCAAATAAGATTTCCAACGATACGTAGATCATAAAAAACAGACACTCGAGCGATGAGTTACGACTATTCCGATCGAACTACGACCATTCCGATCGAACTGTGAACAGTAAAACGTGCAGGAAAAAAAGTACTGAGGCCTGGAGTATTTTTGCTCCAACTTTAAACAATCATAACTACTTGTACATAATGATCTAGTTTATCTACTATATATCAACGGAAAGTTCTGCGAGTACTCTTTCTAATGAAATTGGTTTCATCCAATTTGTCTATCGAAGCAAAAAGTTATGGTCAAACTACTTCATCCTATCAAAAGTGAATTTTTGGGTCAACTTCAAATGATCATAACTCCTCGTACACAGTGATCTAGGTGAGATACTACATATCAATGGAAAGATATGAGTCCTCTTTCTAATGAAATTGGTTTCATCTAATTTGGATATCAGAGTAAAACATTATGGTTTATCTACTTCAAACTATCAAAACAGTCCATCAAAGGATAGATTCAAGAATTATTTGATTTTTAGGGACGTTTTGGTCATTCCCCCCACCCAAAATCCATCCAAACCCTATATTAAAGCCTATTGGAAGTATTATATGTTATATTTCATCAAATTCCCTTAAAAAGAAAATCCTAAGCTCCTACATCCAACTTTAAGAACCTCCAAAGTTCATCATTAATTCTGCAAATTTATTCAAGATTCCAAGTTCCTAGTTCAAGAACTCAAGAACCTCCAAAGTTCACCATTAATTCTGCAAATTTATTCAAGATTCTAAGATCCTAGTTCAAGAACTCTAAGAACCATCATTCAGAGGCATTATTAACATCTCAAAAAAGAGTATCGATCTAAAGTTTATCATTCAAGGTATGTGGGGTTTTTCAACAAGAACTCTCTTTCGTTCTTGTGCCCAAAAGTAATTTTCTTTACAAAGGCATGATTTTTACTTGATTTTTATGAATTTGAAGCATGAACCCATATCTTATGATGATTATTATGAAATCTTGATGTTTATGATTTTGAAAGATGAATTTACATGTGTGGTGATATAAAGTATGAATCTTGAATGATATTTATCATGATTTTGATATTTGGGTTGCGAACCCCATTTGAAATTGTGTTTTTTTAGAAAGAAGCACGTTGATGTTGAATATTTGAGATATTTTGAATGATTTGACCTTTTGGTCACGAATGAGTTATTTTGAACTCGACTGTGAAAAAAATCCACGTTTTAATTGATTATGATAAAGGGGTAGCAAATTGGCTCCCAATGAAAATTGTTGAAGTGTTTGTTGTGGATTTTCTTTAATATGAGCCTGAGGCTGATTTAAATTTCTGAGCTAAGTTTGGGAGTAATCTTTAACACTGACTGGGAGGTATAAAGTGACCTTATTTTCCTAGAACTATGTGACCCCGTAGGATGTGAGCCTGAGGCTGATTTATATAGTGATCACTAGTGTTTTTGAATTGATACTAGAAGTCCTACTCCGATGGCAAGGATAGGACGGCTCTCCCCAATGTGGGTTGTACGTTGGACTCCATGTAGCTCCCAGGGTTTATGTCGATTACAGGATCTCCCATTGTGTGTGTGTGTGTACTCTTCTATCTGAGATGAAAACATATTTACTCAAAAGGCTAAGTTTGAGAAAGTCATTATTCTTAAAAGATTTAAGGAATATTTTCTAATGAGAATTGACATAAGATTTGATTGTTTTGACGATTTAAAATTGAGATAAAAGTGAATTGAGAACGTATTGTAATGACTCACTTGTTTTACTTTATAATATTATTCATCCATGATTTTGATGATTTAATTCAAGCTGAGTGAGTCATCTATATCAGCATGCATAATGTTATAAACTGTGATGATATTAAGATATTATTTTATATATGCATTGCACCCCCATTTGCTCGATATTTTTCCATGGTACTGACCCACATATTCATATGTGGGCTACATTTTCTCAGAATGTAGGTAGAACATATAGTTGTACCTTCAGATCCAGTCAGTTCGTGGTATCCAGTCAGCAGGTGATGAGTCCTTTTAATTCAAGGGCTTGGGTTAGTTATGCAGAGTTTATAGTGTTGTATTTTCTTTATTCAGTCGTATTGAGTTAGGGTAGTCGGGAGTCATGATCCGGCTACCTACAGTCAGTACTAGTAGAGGCTTCATAGACAGTCAGTAGAAGTTGATGTATTTTGTTTCAATTTTGGTTGTAAAGGCAGAATTGTAATCCTGTAAAATTCCATTTTTGTATCGATCAGATTCAGAAAAGAGTTAATTTCTGTTGATTTGTATGGATTTGTATTTTTATTCAGTTGCTTATGAGTTATCCCAGTAGAAGGGTTAGCTTGGGGTCACTAGTGACTTTAAGCACCATGTGACATCACAGGACCCAATTTTAGGGCGTTACAAACTTGGTATCAGAGCACAGAGTTCAAGTGTCCTAGGATGTCTATGAAGTCGTGTCTAGTATATTTTTACGGAATGGTACGGAGACGTTTGTACCTTTTTTCGAGAGGCTACAGGACATTTAGGAAATGTTTCCCTTCTTTCAAGTCTAAGATCGTGCTATAAAAAGGTTCTCCAAAAAGCTTATATAGATTCTCATCTTACTCTATTCTGGCCAACTCTGCCTCATTTTCAAGGTATCAGAAATAATTAAGCTTAATTCTCCGTAGATAGTTATGGGATTGTAAGAGAGCTAGAAAGTATCATGTCAGTGCTTTTTGAGTTCCAAACATTGAAGTACTTTATTTATGTTCATAAAAGTCATGAACTAAGCCTAGGTTAGATGTGCTTTCAGATTCCTCCTCAGAATCTACAATGTTAATCTATACTTCTCCCTCTATGTATTATTTTTGAGATAACATAATTCACAAGCTCCAGTTCTTCCCCAGGTAATGCTTCTATATTTTCTAGAAGAAATTTTAAAAGTTACACAAAGGGCTTAAGAGGAGCTCTCTAGTGTGTTAAGTTTCTTAAGTTGAAAGTTATGCCCTCATTCTTATGAGTTATTTAATTAAGACAGAGTAAGGTGTATTCTTACATCATTGAATGTTGTGTGTCAAGTTTCTATCTCTTGTATTATGTAATCTTGTTATCATTATGTTTGTGAAAAAATCAAAGTCTAGTGAAGCTGTATAGGGCTCTTTCAATTCACTAGAACAGCTTCTTTGTTATTCATCTCAAAATTTTTTTCAAAACTCATATTCAAATCCTAGTGGAGCCGTGTGCGGCCTATTTTGATCCACTAGAAACTTATAGTTCATCTTGTTCCTTGTGCTGGATGAAAATGTAGGATGTGGAGGTGTAGTAGTAAGAAGGATGGTAAGTATGATTTGTTGAGCATAAGTATAGTGAAATCTCTTTTTTTATGCAATTGGGTTAATAGGAAGTGATATATTTTGTTCGAGGTATGAAACGGATGTTGACGGTATTTGTATGACAGAGAGTATAGGTTAGTGATGGAAGTACTCGGTGGGTAAATGTTGTTAATCTAGGCACTCTCTAGATTGCAAGAGGAAGTTAAGTTAAGACGTAGAGAGCTATGAAATAAGTTAAGTTATGTATGAAGGATAGATAGTAGTGACGGGTGAAAGAAGGATGTGTTAATGGATTGTGAATAAGATAAGCTATATGATTATGACCAATTATTATTGTTATGAAGTTTAAATGGGATAGCATTTGTTAAGGATTGTTTTATAGTTTCTAAGTGGAAATTTCTTGTGAAAAGTTTTAAGTTATATTGTGTGCTAAAAGTCAAGTTTGAATGATTGGTGATCGTGAAGGTGACTGTGACGATTTCTTGATTAATGGTATTAGTTGTTAGGAAGTGATATAGTAGGCTTGAATAGTGGAGAGAAGAGCCTAAGTTTGGTTGTTTCATGATTAAGTTTGATGTTGTGTTTATGATGAGAAAGTTCACCTAAGATATTATGGGACTGCTTTAATTTCAAGGATTAGTGTATGACTATAATGGTTGAGCTTCTTAGATGTGATTTTGATTCTTATGGTTTAGAAATATAAGTTTACAAGCGTGATTTTAATAAGTGATGACAGAGGTAGTGTGGTCCGTTAAGGATGAGAAAAATTTGAGTCGAGCGTTAGACTCTAAGATTGAAATTCCAAAGTTGAGCTGAAAGTGTTGAAGCTGTAGATGGTGTATGCCTATTTTAAGCTAAGTGGTAATGTAAAGTAAGATCGAGATTAAGATTTCATGTATATTGTGGTTAGTTGATGTTTTAAGTGGTTATCTTGAAGGATTGTGGTGTACATGTTCCAGATTCTGGAAGCTAGTTATGCTTCAATTTGTAAACTTCTACTAAATGATCATTATTTTCCAAGTATTCCAGCTTAGTCATCAGAATCGTATAGTGTACCTTCTCATTTATCATTCATCATGGTATCCAAGGATCTTAGGAATGAAATCATTTCCATATGGAGCATCTCAGTAGTTACGAGTATACCTCTGTTCGTGCGTCATGCGTATGAGCTAATTCATAGGTGCCCCGTGCACAGTCTTAGTGACCCTGTGAAATAAGTGTTGTAGAGGAACATAGAGTCCAAAGGGGGAGATACCCCATGACTTCTTAAAGCTTCCATGTTTTAAACACATCTAGTTCATGCTCAATTTCTTATTACGAACCTTGAATTGGCTATTGTTTCATACGCATTCATACATTCCAGTGTCAGTTCAGCTAGATATTTATGCGTCAGATATGCATGTTTAGTATGAGGACTAGGAAACTGTAATTTCAATCGTGTCGATATGTCTCAAATTTTTGCGTCCCTTAAGAAAGTAAGTTGATCAATGCTTATATCCTATCAAGAGACATTCGAGGACGAATGTTTCCAAGGGGAGATAATGTAATACCCCAAAAAATTTTCTTCATAAAGATTTCGTGAGAAACGTATCGAGTTCTACGCTTTAGAGCGATCCATAATTTTTTTGTGTAGTATTTCTTAGACTTTGACCCACTATTACGTTGAGTATCGAATAAGATTTCCAACGATTCATAGATCATAAAAAACAGACACTCGAGCAATGAGTTACGACCATTCCGATCGAACTACGACCATTCCGATCGAACTGTGAACAGTAAAACATGCAGGAAAAAAAGTACTGAGGCCTGGCGTATTTTTGCTCCAACTTTAAATGACCATAACTACTTGTACATAATGATCTGGGTGATCTACTATATATCAAGGGAAAGTTCTGCGAGTACTCTTTCTAATGAAATTGATTTCATCCAATTTGTCTATCGGAGCAAAAAGTTATGGTTGATCTACTTCAGCCTATCAAAAGTGAATTTTTGGGTCAACTTCAAACGACCATAACTCCTCGTACACAATGATCTAAATGAGATACTATATATCAACAGAAAGATATGAGCGTCCTCTTTCTAATGAAATTGGTTTCATCCAATTTGGATATCGAAGTAAAACGTTATGGTTGATCTACTTCAAACTATCAAAACAGTCCATCAAAGGACAGATTTGAGAATTATTTGATTATGAGGGGCGTTTTGGTCATTCCCCCTCATCAAAAATCCGTCCAAATCCTATATTAAAGTGTATTGGAAGCATTATATGTTATATTTCATCAAATTCCCTCAAAAATAAAACCCTAAGCTCCTACATCCAACTTCAAGAACCACCAAAGTTCACCATTACTTCAGCAAATTTATTCAAGATTCCAAGTTCCTAGTTCAAGAACTTCAAGAACCTCCAAAGTTCACCATTAATTCTGCAAATTTATTAAGATTTTAAGATCCTAGTTCAAGAACTCCAAGAACCATCATTCAAATGCACGATTAACATCTCAAAAATTAGTATCGATCTAAAGTTCATTATTCAAGGTATGTGGGGTTTTGCAACAAGAACTCTTTTTCGTTCTTGTGCCCAAAAGTAATTTTCTTTACAAAGGCATGATTTTTATTTAGCTTTTATGAATTTGAAGCATGAACCCATATCTTATGATGATTATTATGAAATCCTGATGTTTATGATTTTGAAAGATGAATTTATATATGTGGTGATATAAAGTATGAATCTTGAACGATATTTATCATGATTTTGACATTTGGGTCGCGTATCCCATTTGAAATTGTGTTTTTTTAGAAAGTGTGTGTTATAAGCACGTTGATGTTGAATATTTGAGATATTTTGAATGATTTGACCTTTTGATCGTGAAGGAGTTATTTTGAACTTGACTGTGAAAGAAATCCACGTTTTTATCGATTATGATAAAGGGGTAGCAAATTGGCTCCCAATGAAAATTGTTGAAGTGTTTATTGTGGATTTTTTTTAATGTGAGCCTAAGGCTGATTTAAATTTCTGAGCTAAGTCTGGAATTAATCTTTAGCACCGAGTGGGAGGTATAAAGTGACCTTACTTCCCTAGAACTACGTGACCCTGTAGGATGTGAGCCTGAGGCTGATTTATATAGTGATCACTAGTGTTTTTGAATTGATACTAGAAATCCTACTCCGATGGCAAGGATAGGACGGCTCTACCCAACGTGGGTTGTACGTTAGACTCCATGTAGCTCCCATTGTGTGTGTGTACTCTTCTATCTGAGATGAAAACATATTTGCTTAAAAGGCTGAGTTTGAGAAAGTCATTATTCTTAAAAGATTTAAGGAATATTTTCTAATGAGAACTGACATGAGATTTGATTTTTTTGATGATTTGAAATTGAGATGAAAGTGAATTGAGAACGTATTGTAATGACTCACTTGTTTTACTTTACATGTATTATTCATCCATGATTTTGATAATTTAATTTGAGCTGAGTGAGTCATCTATATCAGCATGCATAATTTTATAAACTGTGATGATATTAAGATATTATTTTATATATGTATTGCACCCCCATATGCTCGGTATTTTTCCATGGTACTGACCCACATATTCGTATGTGGGCTTCATTTTCTTAGAATATAGTTACAAGGTATAGTTGTACCTTCAGATCCAGTCAGTTCGTGGTATCTAGTTAGTAGGTGATGAGTCCTTTTGATTCAAGGGCTTGGGTTAGTTATGCAGAGCTTATAGTGTTGTATTTTCTGTATTCAGTCGTATTGAGTTGGGGTATTTAGGAGTCGTGACCCGGCTACCTACAGTCAGTACTAGTAGAGGCTTCATAGACAATCAGTAGAAGTTGATGTATTTTGTTTCAATTTTGGTCGTAAAGGCAGAATTGTAATCCTGTAAAATTCCATTTTTGTATCGATCAAATTCAGAAAAGAGTTAATTTCTGTTGATTTGAATGGATTTGTATTTTAATTCAGTTGCTTATGAGTTATGCCAGTAGAAGGGTTAGCTTGGGGTCACTTGTGACCTTAAGCACCGTGTGATGTGTCGGGACCCGATTTCGGGGTGTTATATAAAGGTTAGTGTTTTGAGTTGATTTATGACGCCTAAGATGATAAAAAATTCATAGAAATTTTTGATAGTGAATTTGAGTGAGTAGAACTCCTGATATCAAAATTATTGTAAAAGGGTTGGTTTGGGATGTTGAATTTGATGGTATGTTGTAAAAATGGAAAAATTAGGAGAAATCTTGAGTTTCTGCCTCACCTATCCAGCTATAGAGAGTGGAAGATTGCTACTACTATAATGCTATAGTGGAAATTCTCCTGCGATAGTGGGATTTAGCTTTGGTCAATCTCATCATTCCGAGGGGATCCCGATATAGCGAGATAGGGTCTCTGTAGTAAGATATACACTAATTAATATAAAAAATGTCATAACCTGAGACTACCCCCTAGTCGCGACAATGGTGCTTACGGTCACAAGTGACCACAAGTGAGCAGTGAGTAACTAATCATAAAAGACATATGCAAAAAACTACTGATAATGCCATAAGGTTTTAAATAATGAAAATACAACTGATGTTGTAAATCTGAAAATATCTATGAAAAGTACTGGAGTCTGACTAATAAAGCTGATAAACTAATTGACTATCTGAATGTTTGAAAATCCTTTAACTGAATGACTATGGAGTTAATGGGACAAACTACCAACTAACTCTAACTTATTGAAATAGAGGAATACTAAAATTACTGAATGAAGATAAACTTGTCCTCTAAAGATGAGGACTCACCACTTCTGTTGCTGCTATAATTCTGAACTATCTACGCACGGTTAGGAAACTATGCATCCAAACCTATGATATGAGAAGTCATAGCATGAAAAAAGTATGCGATCAATACTTTTGAATGTACCGGTATATAAGATGAGGCTAGGCTGTAATGCAAGGTTTAACTGTGCATGCTATACGAATATCTGAGTATGCATGCATGAAATTGAAATACTGAGAATGCAAGACCAAGTATATAATGTTTTTGAAATAATCTATAAACTAAAATACTGAAATCTGATAACTAGATAACTGAGAGTCTGTATGCTATGGTCAAGCAAACCTGAACTGAATTATGTATTAAATACTGGACTGAGATTGTGGGAGCTAGCTTTATCCAACATGCCCCAAATATATTATTGGGGTCCAACCTATAACCATAGTTGGAAGGGTGTTATTACCGTGCCTCGGGTACTAATGTTGGCTGTGTGGATCCACTAATCTGATGTCCCGAAGGACTAAGGTATCATGCCTAACTGATGGGGGACCCCTCAAGGCCTACGGTAGCACTGTAGGTTTGGAACTTAAGGACTAGGACTAACGTCTCATACCTAAATGATGGGGTAGACAAATGTCTCATGCCAAACAAATGGGGAAGATGCCATCCTGACGTTCACTCGGTGATAATATTTTACTCCCAACTGAAAGACACAGATTTTTGGACTGAACTGAACTAAGCCTAACTAAACAAACAACTGATTATAATAATTTGTAGAATGATAATGCTTATGGTATATCTAAAATCATTTTAAAGATACTAAATTTATGTAAACAGCTAAGTATTGGGTGTTCATAACCCTCCACCACTAAATGCAAATAACAATGCAGGCATGTAACAGCTTCAAACACATGGAGATTCATCAACAAATAAAAAAATCCTTCTCTTTGGTATTTCATCAAACACATAGAGATTAAAACTTTAAAATAGTGATTCTTTATAAATATGATGAGGTAGTATAATTACATGACAAAACCATAAATTGAGGATTTATCCTAAATTGCATGAACATGACATGGGAGCTTCAACATCCAAAACATACTATTATCCATTCCACTTGAAAACAATTGTAATCTTAACTTGAAATAAAAATAACAAGTAATTCATGGATATAATTCATTTAAAACATGGAAAACACATAATTTAACAATAAAAAGGGATTCTTGGACTCCATGGTGAAAGAAATCCATGGATGAACATCACACATACCTTAAACCTTAATTCTTGAAAGAGAAACACAATTCTTTAAGCTTCCTTGAAGATTCTTGGATTGGGATACTTGAATTCTTGCTTTTACATAAAGAGAATGCAATTGAATTTGGTGTTCTTAGGAGAGGGTTAGGGTTTCTTTGATATAAAATTGGAGAAGCATGGGCAAATAACACCCAAATTGTTGATATAAGTCAGGTTATGATGACTTAGATTGATGGAAAAGATGCTACTGCCCGTCAGATATTTAAATTCATAACTAGAACATTGATTGACTCATCATCGCAATGAGATAAATACCTCACCACTATACCCACCGCGACACACCATAATCTCGGTGAGATTCTAGAATTGAAATCCAAACGTGCCCCAATCCTCGTCCGAAAAATCTGAAACTTACCCGAGAAATTCTCTTTACACTCCTAAACATGAATTAACTCAAAAACATACATCTTGGAGTTTAGAGGACTCATGTAAAAATTCTCAAAGTTAAGAGGCCAAAAATATGACTAAGTCCCCATCACTTATTTAAATTTTTAGGCTTTAAGCCTCTTAAATGCAACTATGGGCTGAACTAAGCAAAGAAAAGTATGGGGTAGTACAGAAAAATTTCACAAAAATGTTAATTTCATTCCATATTCACCTAGGGGATGGGAAAGGCAATTTTGGGAAATTTTCACCAAAATTCTATTGTATTCCTTCATAAAGGCAAGTTAATCCCTTCAATTAACTAGTTTATCAATTATTAATCCTTACAATCACTACTTTCCAAGTTTTGGGAAATATTTAACTCTACCTAGGAGATTTTTCTTATGTAGTAGGGTGAATTGAGTAGTAAACCCTTATATTTTGGTTAAAAGATTTAATTTACAATTGCATGCTTAGAATCCACCATTACGTTCATGAAATTGGTAGAATTAAAGCGAAATGATGATAGAAAACCCTAGAATGGGAGGAATGATCAAGAATTTGACCTTGGGGTTATGGGATTAGGTTGTAATCCTTGAATATAGGTCATTGTTTGAATTGTGATCATGTTATTATTTTTAGACCACAACCAAGAAGAAATGCATTAGCAGGCAAGGCCCAGGCTCAGTAGAGTGGTCTAATCTTGGATTGAGGTAAGTTATGGTTTAATGTACTTGAAACCCAAGTTGATTTATGTGTGTATGTTAACTATTTATTCATATACTCGTTACAATGCATGTTCAAAAAAATTAAATGTTTGAATGAGATCAAAGTGTTGATCACATGCAATGAAGTTATATTAAAAGCTTGTTTGTTTTACAAGTATGGTTGTAGAGACAAGGTTTAGCATATTATTGATGAGTCATGGTTTGTATAATTGGATTGAATGTTAGTAGTAAGAGTCATGACTTGAGGTATTGCCTATATTGACTTGTACATGACTGAGCACAGTGGGATTACTTGAAAGGCTAAGTCTCTCATAATTGAAGTGCAGTTATATGGTAGATGTTCATGGTTATTCTTGTTTACTAAGTTATGGTTGCTTGTTCACAGTTATTATTTTGGGTTGGTTGATGAACCTACAGTACAAAGTTGTTTCTTGTGTACTGATGTTGTACATGATATTTCTTTTATTTAGACCAAGGCCTTTTCTAGTGACCGCATCGATACCTCAGCTTTAGAGCAGGCTATATTTTGACTCAAGTTGAGATACATCTTTAGAGCAAGCATGAGTCATCTACTTAGTTTTTTGTCCATTTGTTTTGAAATTGAATATTTTCAGTTGTTATAGGTTGAACCTTTTTATTGACATTTAAAGTGGTTTTGATACAATGACTTTTAGGTTCCAGGGATCGCTTTAGACATTCATTTGACTACTTTTAGAACACTTTGAGATATTGGATTATTAAATAAAATGGCTAACTTATTTTGATTTCCAACTAAGTATTGGGTTGAATTGTCTAAGCTAAATGGTTCTCCTATCGGAGGGTTAGCGTGGGTTCTATTCATGATGGGTTTTGGTTATGACACGTTAATTCCTTACTTCCCTTATACTTTTGCCATTCTCTCCATCTTGTAAGCCAACTTCCATACCACATTCAACTCTAATGCACTACCATTCAATAGTTTTGTCACCTCTAGTCATCCACTCAACACTCACTTAGTTATGATATCATCCATACATAACTACAATGGTTCCCAACCTTTAGCAAATCATCAGTTCAGACTCTCCAGAAATTATGCCTTCGAATATATTCACAATTTAGGGCAACACCACTTAATGTAACACATAGCGAAGTAGTTGTAAGAAAGTATTACCATGTACACTTTAACAGCTACCTTTATCTATAGTATATGTGTACCATTGATTCTTTTTCAAATAACACCAAATAATTTAGTCAAGTACAATCCAATATAGATAAAACACCAAGTCATGTCCATGATTACCAGTAATAGCCAAGTCAACAAAATCATGACTCAACAACAATAACTTACACCTTGCCTCAAATGCATAAGTAAGTAGACAATAAAAAGAGATATACCAATCACTTATAGTTTTTACATGGACCACTTAAGGATCTAATTTAACAATAACAATAATCATAAACCTCAGTACACTCAAGTAATCATCACACTCCCCAATACCTTATATACACATGCTAAAGGTATTATGATTGTCCACTATTCATGACCTACAGGAGATAAGCTATTGTACATGTACCAAAATTCCATACATATAGTGTCTTCCAACCTTATATCAACCAATATCATGAAGATTTATAAATACCAGTACATCCCAAAGTAATAAATATAAATCCTATGAAGATGCCCATTATCGATAGATCCCAAAATAATAAATATAAATCCAATGAAGATGTCCATTACCAATAATCCAAAATAATTAATAGATATCGTATCATTCATAAGCCATCTAAGTAAATAAAGACCATATATATACAAGCAGCAAGCCTTTAATATAATCTCACTATTTATGATTAACACTTAGGATATGATTCAATGAAATACTTTCTTTGAACATGCATTGCAACAACTATACGAAGTAACAGTTAACATGTGCTCATAAAACTAGTTGGATTTTCAACTACATTTAACCATCACCTACTTGGTCATATACTATGCCAATATTCTGTGTATCAATTAAGGTCTTAGGTAGGACTATCAATGACTAAGGTACACATCCACAGGTATGGTTCTCGCCCTAATACATCAAACTTTCCATATTAATCCTAAGTTGTTACAAGGATATTTCTACACTTAGCATTCTTATTTGAATTACACCGAGTTACCAGTCATCTCTAAATTGGTATCTATTAGATATAACATGACTTTTGAGCATAATATCCTAGTAATTGTCCATAACTTGATTCATAATTAACAACAATACATACTAGTTCATTCCATGAACTTAATATTACACATGACATTGAGTCATATTCTAAAACACCTAGAATTACTATTTTTATCTATCTTGACATAGTTTCTATAGGCCTAAGCATGGAATCTCCATCAATTTATGTAATTCATATGACTTCTAATCTAGGTCTATACTACACAATTAAACCTAGCATACTTTAATGTCAGCAGCTACTACGAAGGCATGATCATGAACTTCTGACTTCATGCAAAGAATTTTTGACATAAAATTTTTGATGAAATAATGGGATTTTCACCATTCAAGTATATCTTTTCCTTTCCATTGCTCTAAATCCATGAGGCAACCCTAGAAGGTATTTAAAAGTAAACCTCATCCTATTTATAACTAAAGAAGAGAAGGGAAAATAATAAAATAAGGGACTAATTTTTTGTCCTCGACATTTTGGTATAGTGGTTGGTAACATGCTACTACAGCATAGCAATAGAAATAAAATTTTAAATTTTATTTAACATCCTTCTACAATAGGATGACATCATCCCGATCTAAGATTTCAAATTTTAGATTTTTAACTCAGTCTAAATGCACTAGCTTGAGACCTATTTTATAAGAATTCTCATACCTCATACCCTTGGACATAGTGCCTTTAGTAAAATCAAAATAGGTCATTACATTATTCAAAGTGGAGTCATTAAGGTTTAGAAGTAGCTACTTGGCTGATCCACAGCATACTTGAATCTCCTATTTGCTACCTTTTTTTTACTGGTTTTTGAGTCATTCAGAATTATATTAAAACTTTATAGAGTCTTGTACCTGTGACATTCAAGTTTTGAGAGAGTTGTTGTTTCTACACATGAGATTTCATGAAAGATTTCTTTTGTTGATTTATTTAATTTTATTTTCATTGGTTTTTTATAATCATCATACTCATAAGTTGTGATTTTTTGGTGACTTACCTATCGGTGGATTAGATAGGTGTCATCACAACCTGTGTATTTCAGATCGTGACAAATACAATTACAGTATTTTGATGTAGTCTGATGGTATCATGCAATATTTGATGCATTACATTGAGTGACTAAAGACTTAATTGTGTAGTAAAATATTGATGAGTTTCTCATTGAGTGACTTAAATAGTCATTCGTTATAACATACAGTATAGGAAAATAATATGATGGTTATGCAATATTGAGTAGTAATTTACTGAAGAACTACTCGTTCCCCAATGAGGCTATCATAGTATATCAAGAAATAGTGGAGTAGTATTTTGATTAAGGGTTGCTCATTGGTAAATAAGGCCATCACAATGCATAAATATATTGTGATATTATCATTGAGCACTGAGGAGTTTGTCACTGAAATACTCCTATCCACTTAGTTCTACGCTAGTAATATATGATATGTTATAAAGTATTGTACCTTCTTTTATATGACTTTGAGTCTAATATTGAAAAAATTTTAGTACTGAATGTTGTCATATAACTTTGGATAGTGTATTTTTGTCAATGTAGATCTAGTAAACTTCAATATCTTGCTTGATTGTGTTAGTGAAGATGTATTAGCCACACATGTCTTCATGATTGTTGTTCTTCAATTTATTATACACTTTCACTCTCATAATGTTATATATTAAAATTTGTGGGAATTCATGAGAAAGTGTGTATTTTATTTCACTATTACTCACAATAGAATCCTATTACAATTATGTCGATATTTGTTGGAGCGAATTTGTGAAAGTACAAGTAATATCAAATAGGATCACATCAATGTCAAAATTGACATATTGTTGATTTCATTGTGTTGCATTAAAATATTGACATGATCCATTAGTGAAATCATGAAATCTAAAGCAAAACTCAAATCTCAACTAGGTTCAATTTGAATTGGGGGAGAAGAACATACAATTTTTATTGATGTGTATAGCGTGACTATGTTTTCACATATTGTTTTAGCACTAAGGATTTTAATCACTAGAGTCATGAACTTTTTGGATTTACAGCGAAATAGCTATTGCTAGCTATAAATAATTTGTATATGTAGATTAGGGGTGATCATAAATTAAGAACCATCGAAAACTTAAATCAAATCAAACCAATTTGGTTCTTCGATTCTATGATTTGTTTTCAGTTCTTTTCAAATGTTTGGATTCAATTTATGGATCACAGCTCTTTGGTGCACCAAAGAATTAAACTTTTAGTAATCAAATATTAAAATAATATTTTTATTACATTTAGTTTGGATGATTCAAAATATTTTAAATCTAAGTAATTTATTATTAGATTTAACCTAAGACCTTTTGGGGTTTTTTTTCTACTCTTTCTACTCATCTCTCAACCGCTCGTTGATTACATAAGTATTTGGTTAGAACTTTTTGAATCTTTCTATTAGATCTCTACATTGTGATTTTGTCTCAATTTTTTATTTCTTTATGCTTCTACGGTGTTGTACTTAGCTAGTGCATAGTAGTTATTCCAATATTATAGATACGGATATGCTCTTTCTCATAAAAGATCAAGAAAATATTCTTCGTTGTGCATTGATAGGTGCTAGTAGTTAATTTAATTATATTTTATTGGTATTATTTAATATAATGTGCAAAGTTATTTATTATTATTGAAATTAATCAAGTTATATAAAACAACATTATTGAATGCATTTGTTGCATTTTTACGTAATGATCCAAAACTTCATTACAGTTAGTTGGTGGGTAAATTTGCAACTTAGACTTCTCCTAGTCTAAATATGTCAAATTCACGGCTAGCTTAGTTAGGAAAAAATTTTAGTTGTTATGTGGTCTAAGGAAATTTGGTGATTTTTGGTGGTTTAGTTGTGGGATTTAATTTGATTTTGTGTTAGATGATGAGTTTAGAAAGTCATAAAACATCAAGTGCGTAAAATAGGTCAGTGGAAATCCAGTGTAGAAATTTCCATAACAAAGTCATTACGTGGTCTCAAAATTGGAGAAGTGTGGTGTAAAATAGGCATAGCTGGGAAATAAGCTTGAGCTACTGGTTAAGTAACATTGTAGAGATAGAAGTCCTACTACAACAGCTTTACCACAGCAAGGGAAAGGGTCACCATGATGATAGGATATTTTTAATTGATAGAAGTGTCACTACAGTGGCCTTACTGTAGTAACGTGATACAACAGAGAGACCAAGAAGACACGAAACATACATCAAAACAGTCCACAAGTTTGATGACTCGAGGACCCATTTGGTGACAACTCTCGGATTCACTACCAACAACAAAAATACAAGATATAATGGTGTATTTGACACCAAAAAGTCCAACCCAAACTAATGTAACAACAAGAAGAAGATGAACAACACAATAAGATTTCAATAATAGAACGATTATGTAATACCCCGTATATTTCTAAGCTAGAAAATAAATCATTGTTCCTACGTATGAAACCTCTTATCCTGTGATTCATATTTTAGTACATGACTTACAATGAGTATCCAAGTGATAAGAGATCTTATGATGTGTTAAGTATATTCATAAGAGTCACTTAGAGTAAGACAAGCTAAGAGATTTTGAATCCATCAAGTTTTAGTGTTTGATTTTGCAAGAGTCATCTTTGAACAAGAATAAATTGATTTATATGTGGTATTTTAGAAGATTTAGACCCACAAAATTGTAGAGGATTGAATTAGCTTTCCAACGTTACTAATTTTACCAAAATTTGACACCCGAGCAAGAAGTTATGACTTTACAAAGTGAAGTGTGTCGCCTAACAAATCACCTAAGGCTACTGAATGGTTATGCCATAAGTTGTGTAATGCACAAACTAACTTATGACATAAGTTGTGCGACTCACAATCTAACTTATGCCATAAGTTGTGGGACGTACAACCTAGCTTACGTGATAAGTTGTGTACCGTATATCTTATGGCCCAAGTGACGTAAACACCCCATTTTGAGTTATTTCAAGGATAAAATGGGTATTTCTCACCCCTATATAAGCCTATAATACAGGATTTAGCTCTAATTCAACCAAAATATAGTCACTTCTCTCAAAATTCTCTCAAGAACAAGTTAGGATTCTCAATTGGGAATTCAAATTCAAGAAAATTTCACCGTAAATATTCATAGAATCACATACTAAGGTATGCATAGTGTTGAGTCATGGATTTCTTTCGTCCATGAAGCCCAAGAATCAAGTTTTAAACTTTGGATTATGATTTCATGCTATCGGTTGATTATGTTCATGTGGTTGTTGTGGTATGATTCCCAAGTTGGAATCTCTATATGGTTTATGAAAATATGTTAGTATGTGAGTTGAAAACCATGAATTTTAGTTGGTTATGATATGTTAATTTGATGATTATGCCATGCCTTAAGTCATGCAACCTAAGTGTTTAATAAAATTCCTAAAAGACTAGAAATTATGTAATATAGCTCAATTGTGACTTATGTGATGGATTCATATTTTACCCTTATGTTCAAATAACTCTCATGCTATTGATGTGCAATGTAGATGTTTGTTGGAATGCTCATTATGTTAGAGTATGAAATTATGAAATTATGACATTGAGTATATGCATTCCTACCATGTACAATATTATGATAACCATTTACTTCATGAAATCCCCAACTTATTGTATTATGGATTGTTGATGTTGGTCATGTATTCAACAATGCCATGCCTTGTCAATTTCCTTCTATCAAGTCCTGGGGGTACTTTTACCTGACAATTTAGCTGTGTGCCTAGAGCCAGTGTTATGTTTTCATGATATCCTCAGTCAAGCCATGTTCAGTAGAATTCAGTCAGTCATGTGACTCAAGAAAACTCAGTAAACTCAGTAATCCTAGTAATCTTAGAAAGCTCAGAAATTTAGTAATCTCAGTAGTATTCCATCAGTCAACGGAACTCAATGAACTCAGTCTAGTTTAGTTCAGTTAATCATGTTCAGTGTCTATTCAGATGGAAGTAGGATTTAGCACCAAGTGAACCCAAGGATGAGGGCACACACAGATAGTTGAGAGTGTGATCCTTAGAAGTAATCCTTGCATTCCAGAACTATGTAACCAGCATAGGTTGAGACATCAACACTGATAGATGAGGGTTGATGAGGTGGATAAACACTATCAGATGAGGGTCCCACCGTTCTCTTTTGTGGACACTGCCAGATAAGGGTCACCCACAGCTTGTCTTTACTAGTGGCACGGTATTAACACCCTTCCAATTGGGGTTACAGATTGGACCCCAACTCAACTATAATGTATTATTTGGGGCATGTCAGTTAAATGACTACTTCCCACAGTCTCAGTCTCAGTATCAGTAAAAGAACTTAGATAGGTCTTTAAATTTCAGGACCCTCAGATACAGTCAACTTAGCACAGTACTGAACTCAGCTAGTTCCATCAGAACCTAGACTGGTAGATATAGTCGCTCAGTATCAGTTATATCAGTTATAAGTAACTCGTGTTATCAGTAATCAAACTCAATAGTTAGTGCCATCATGAATTCAGTTACAGTCACTTATTTATGCATGTATTCTTGCGCTCATGTTATACAGTCAGTTAGCATTGTTCATGCATTTGAACCCTTTGCATTCAGCCTACCTCACATGCATACCAGTACATTTAATTGTACTGATGCATTTACGCTATGGTCTTTTAGACTATACCATAGGTTCAGAAGCACTATCTCTAGAGCATTAGTAGCTTTCCAATTTCAGCAGTCAGAGTTAGCAGTGAGTCCTCATCCTTCGAGGACATGATCATTACTTTATTTCTTCATTACTTAGATTATTTTAGTAGTTGGAGTTAGTTGGGGACATGTCCCATCAACTCCTTACTCAGCCAGTTCAGTTTTAGAGGCTTTTCAAACTACAGTATGTTCAGACAGTTTTGTTTTAATTTTTTTAGTATTGATATACCATACCTTCAGATGTTATGTTTTATCAGTTTTGAACATTATAGCCTTTGAGCCTTTATTTCTGCATTTATACAATATATTATGCAGTGTTCAGGTACAGATATCAGTTATGGGTTAGCTTGTGGTCCTTCGGGGTCATGAGCACTGTGTAACGCTCCAGGTACTGTATTCGGGGCATTACAGATTACAAGGTTCCATAACAAGAACACTATCAATGGTTACAATAAAATAAAGATAGAAAGACAGACAAATGGAGGTATAATATTAAGAACCTAAGAACACATAACACTCTTGGGCCCTTAACACTACACACTACAATGACCTATCTTTTATAATTGACACAAGAGAGGCATCCACCACCCAAGCATCAATGAATTAAGCAATGCAACACATAAGTAACTCCACACTTGTATATGGCCGAAGTTACAGTTTTGGAACTCTCTCTTTCTAAGAGGAGTGTTCTCTCAATATCATTAAGCAACTATAGAAATAAACCCTACAATGTTCTATTTATACTATATTACAATAATAGACAAAATGACAAAAGGGCCCTTTAGTGACTAGTCTACAAAAATACTCAAAAAGTGTCATAATCATGATCATACTTGTATCAACCTATCTTGAGAGGAATTTGACCATAAATTCACGGGCTCACCTCTTTTACAAAGGCACTTCACAATCTCCTTCTTGAAGCCACACATCTTCTCCATACTCTTTATTTTGCACTTCGGCTTCTTTTTTATCTCCATCTTGTAGTTTACCATCATTCTTAACCGATTCAATTCCTACCTCTTCTGCAAGATAGTACAATCTACCCTCCCTTAGGATTATATTCCTCCAATTTGGGCAGTCACTAGCCTTGTGCCCCCACCCTTGACACTTGAAGCATTGAAACCCCTAGGGATTGGAAGTAGAATTCAATTTACTTTCATACCTTGAAGGATGTTATTAGACAGCCTTGGTGGCTTCGGGTTAGGCAGCCATGAATGAGTTCTCTTTGATCTCTCTCTCAACCTCTAAATCCGCATGGAAAATGCCATCTATGGTGTTAAATTTGTGAAGCATCATGCGAGTGGAGATTTCCTTGTTTAACCCAACCTTGAAGCGTACAATGTCATGACTTACTTACTCACCTCGGTGGTTAAGTTTCAACATTAATTATTGAAATTCATCGTAGTAAGACATGACACTGTTGCCCCCTTGCCTCAAATTGTACAATTTGGAAAGAAGCTCATGACTATAAGTTTCAGGAAAGTACCTTTGCCTCATAAGGTTCTTCAATCAAAACTAAGGAGGAGGTTGTCCCCCAATCATCTCATTCCCAAACCATTTAACATACTCCCACCATGTATTAGCATACCCTTCGAAGTGATCTATAGCATAGAAACTTTTCTTTTCTTTGGTGAGATCATTAAGTTGGAATATTTTTTCATAATACAACTCCCATGTAAGGTAGGCTTCGAGATCACTCTCAACTTTGAAAATGGGAAGGCTCACTTTGATGGAATTGAGACCTACCTCTCAGTTTGGGTAGACATCTCTCACTTCTCGGCCTAACTCCTCATGTCTACCCCTCATTCTTTCTTCCCTTAAGTAAACATCATCATACGGCCCATAACCATCATGTTGTCCTCCCCTACCATAGCCCTCAACATGGATGGGCCTATTTGGGTTAAGTGGAGCTTGTTGTGGCAGGATTAGATTTAGATAGTGAGGTCTTTGGTCAAGCGGAAGTTGGATGAGAGGGTTTGGGTTTGGTGGTGGTATTTGGGTTCCAAGCCTATCTTGTTGGACTTCATGAAGTGGAGGATGGTTTGGTCTATCTTATTCTCTGCTTTGGAAATAAAGATTGGTTGGACTTGTCGCAATTGGTGGATATAGCATTTGGTGCAAGGTCTCGGGAGTATTAGTTGGGGAATTGTTTTAAGGGGTGAAAGGTCGACTCCTTTGGATTTTCACATGTTCTAATCTCCCACTTATTAATGCCACATCCGTATCTAATTTCTCAAGACCCACATTCAACCTGGCCACATCTTGCGATTTAGTTTCAAGGCGAACCTAAATGAGATTGATGGCATTATTGTCCATTATTTGAGCATTTGAATCCTCGGGTTCTATTGTGGTTGTACCAAAAATAACCCTTTAAGTTACAGTCCAACACGACACCCAATCAGTCCACAATATCACATACAATAATACAACACAAATCCTACAAAACAAAACACACATTAGTTTAAAACAACCTCCCACAATGAGATTCCACCTTCAAGTTTCTTCACACTCAGGCTTAACAATGGTGGATGGCTCAAATCACCTCCAATTTAGCTCAAATTCGAACCCTATACTCCTATAATGTTAGACAACACAAAGCTAACACTAAAAACACAAGAAAACACAAAAATCAAAAACTCAAAATTTGACCTAGGGTCAAAAACGGGTTTAGTATTTTTTTTTTGGGGGGGGGGGGGGGGATTTTTGATTTTGACACTTCTTTTTTGTTGGGATTTTCAATTTCTAGACTCTAATAGTGTTAGGAAACAATGATCTAACACTATAAACACACAAAAATCAAGTCTCAGAAATTGAAAAACTCTAAAAATGTGAACAATTACTTTTTCCTTCTTTTTCACTTTTTTTTTTATTTTCAAGATAACAATCCCAAGATTGATTTTGTTGGAACAAAATCAAAACTTGATTTGATACTAAACAATACAAGAGACAAACCAAGAAGACACGAGACATGCACCAAAATAGTCCACAAGTTTGAAGAACCGAGGACCCCTTTGGTGACCACTCTCGAATTCATTACCAACAACAAGAATACAAGATATAATAGTGTATTTGACACCAAAACAGACAACCCAAACTAATGTAACAACAATAAGAAGATGAACAACACAATAATATTTCAAAAATAGAACGATTACAAGGTTACACAACAAGAACACTACCAACGGTTACGACAAAATAAAGATAGAAAGAGAGAAATAGAGGTATAGTCTTAAGAACCCAAGAACATATGACACTCTTGGACCCTTAACACTACACACTACAATCATCTATCTCTTACAATTAACACAAGAGTGGTGTCCACCACCCAAGCACCAATGTATCTAGCAATGCAACACACAAGTGATTCCACACTTGTATATGGCCCTAGTTACGATTTTGGGACTCTCTCTCTAAGAGGAGTGTTCTCTCAATATCATTAAGCAACTAACTAATAAACCCTATAATATTCTATTTATACTACATTACAATAATAGACAAAATGACAAAAGGGCTCTTTAGTGACTAGTCTACAAAAATACTCAAAAAGTGTCATGATCATGATCATAATTGTATCATAACAGATTCACTATGGTAATGACAATTAGGCCATTTTATACCAAAACTTTGAGACTTGGCATTTTTAATCCTAAATTGTTCAGTTTTTGGTCTAAGGCATAGAGAAGATGTTTTCAACTTTATTAGGGGTTTTCTATTATTAAGGTAAGTTGTTCCCACCTTTTTAACTTGTAATTATTTTGGTTAATCCATATAATTGTAAGAATTATGATTACCGCTAAAATTGGGGGTTTATCCCTAGGTTTGATGGACTAGTGAAAATTAATGGAAAATAGCTTTAATTAACTTATTATTGACTTTAAGTAGTTAGAATTTACTTTCTAATAGAATTCTTCCTTATTATTATGAAATACAGAGAACTTGAAGAGACTAAAGGGTAGAAATACCGAGTAATCACTCATCATTCTAGAGTTTTCTACCCTTTAATCTCTTCAAATTCTCCATATTTCATGCTTAAAATGAATAATCCTAGCTAGGAATTTATTTCTAAAAATCAAGAGTGAATAATAATGGAATTTAAGTTATTCCAACCAATTCCTATTAGTTGACAACCCTAAGGCTAATCACAATTTTCAACCATGATCATGATCCTTATAATCTTAAGAATCAAAGAGAGTAATCATAAGTTTTAATTACAAAAAAACTTACCTTAAGGATAGAAAACCCCCAAAATGGAGAAAATTTTCTTCTCTCAACACTAAGATGAAAACTGAAATAAATGGGAATGAAAATTCCACTTTTATGTTTTAACTAGAAATTTTGCGAGTACATCACTACAGTGGCAGATCCACTGCTGTAGCGACATTCGGGTCGAACGAACCCGTCGTTGTGGTGATATTTCTATTATTGTGGCAACACCATTGCAGTGAAAAACCAGTCACTGCACTGATGCTAAAATAGTAGCTCGAGAGTTGTTCCCACCCCGATCCATTTCACAACACACTTTTCAAATTTTGACATTATATATTGACCTTTTCATAAAAATTGCTAAAACTGGAGTTCTACTAACCTGTTCTATGTATCAAAAGTTTCGGTGACTTCCTAAACTCATCATCTAACCTATTATTAACTCAAATTTACTATCAATACACTAACTACTATATTTTCCTAGACTGATCAACATCCAAAATTCACCCAAATCTAGGTCAGCCTTGAATTTCATAAATTTAGCCAATGGAAAGGCTAAGGTAAAATTTTTAATCACTAATTTACCATAATGATGTGTTGGTTCAGTACATTAGATACTAATTAAACACTAGTTCGTTCACAAATGACAACTAGCAACAAAATATGAAAATAAGGAAGAATTACCTACTCGGTGAATAAATAAGGATAGTTCATGTAAATATCTGCCACAGTCTTTCATGAGGCCTCCTCAAAAGGACATTTCCTCTACTAACTTTCATGGAAAAAATCACCTTAGTCTCAAATTCCCCATATCTCTATCTAGTATAACATTAAGTTATTCTTCATATGAAAATTCTTTATCAAATAACTTTGAATCCCAAAAATGATATAATCCCTATCTTTATGATACATTAGAATTGAGATAAGGAATACTGGATGAACTCCCAACAAACTAAGAGGAAGAGCCAACCTATAAGACATCAACCCTACTTTCTTAGAGATTTCAAAAGGTCTAATGTACCTTGAACTTAACTTACCCTTCTTTCCAAATCGTACCACAACCTTTATGGGTGATACCTTCAGGAAAAACTTTTTACCCTTCTTGAAACCCAGCGTATTCCCACAAAGTAGGGTCTAGGAAGGGTAAGATGTACGCAGTCCATATCGCTACCTCCGAAGAAGTAGAGAGGTTGTTTCCGATAGACCCCCGGCTCAAGATAAAGAATAGTAAATAAGGGGATGGATGACATAGTACAAATAAGGAATAAGAAATAATAAAATATAAATTAGTGAAATACATACGAGAAATAAGTGCAACACGAAACAAGAAAGTAGGAACTAAGAAATAAGAAATAGGACACCCACCTAGTGGTAACATACACTCACATACCAAAGATACCTATGTACACAGTCCTAGGATTACTAACCCGGCTACACAAGATCTCTCTTGACTTCTTGCTACAACCCCACACTCACACTAGCCTTCTACCCTTATTCACGACCTCCATACCTTCATATCTAGGGTCATCTCCCAGCCTTTGAAGCATTGATATAGAAATTGAATATCTTACTTACAATTGGCAAAGACCCACAGTCATTCGACAAGCAGTTAATGCCCTAAGAAAAATTGGCAATAAGTCTATTTGCATATCCTTAGTCCAAAATCTCTTAGCAAACTCAGTGGTTCCATTCTCGGATATTATCGATTTTGCTACCGAGATGGTTACCCTAAGTTTGTCCAGAAGACTACTATACTTCTCGGCCACTCTCTGTTCTTAAGTTAGGGTTTCCATCTCTAAAAAAAATGAATATGTTAATCATTACCGATACCAGGTAGAGTTACTCTTTCTTGCTCCAGAGGAGATTGGTATTGGTAGAGTCGCATTCAAACCTGTCTATTTTCTATTTGGCTAGTAATCACATCAGCCATAAGGTGGTCTATCACCTCAGTTGGGGAGAAAATATTTTTTGTTGTTATTCTTCACCATAAGCTAATTCCTTTGCCCTTTAGTAGCAACATGCAATGCTTTCAAGAGTAAGTTTCCAAAAGAAAGACAATTGTGTGCGAGTCAATTGGGAAAACACAAGCTTAACACGTCTTTATTTATCTTTTTCATATTTGAATGTCATTGTCGAGTTGGTTGGCATCATTTGCTCCTTTTTATCTTTTCATTGTTTGTTTTCGCCCGAACAGATATGCATTAACCCACCTGAAATAAGGTAAAACCCTTCTTTCCAACCCTTTGTACTAGACTTATTTCTTTATACAAATGCTCATAGGTAAAAGAGACCTTTCTTTGCTCCTGTCGGTGGGATTAGCTAGTGTCCTCGTGTGTAAGGCCCTTTCCTAAAAGAGGTCAAATAGTTTCTTTCCCATTCATACTACTGTTGCCTTCTGTGCTATGTCTAGTGGCTGGTGAATCCTACCCAGTATCAAAATTGGATTTGATATTTCCTTGGTTTTCAAGAAGGGTTTTAATGGCAACCGAACTATTCTTCTCTGGAAGTCTAATGGTTTGGGGGATGTTGATTCTCTGGATTTTCTGGCTTTTCTTTCCTTTCTACCATCCACTCTTTTAGTTCCCAAAATATATATAATCCAGAATCCTTTTAAGCTTCTTATCACAAAAGTGACCAAGTAAGCAAATGATGATGGTTTAGTCGGTAAGCTAACAAGCAACCAAAATGAAGGAAGAGGATACCCCTCTATTATAAGTTGAAAGTGAAGTCGATAGTCCTTGTATTTGTAATTATTATAAGCTAAAAATCTATATAAGATATAGAAGGCAAAATATGAGAAAATTTAATAAATTAAAAAAAAAGGCTCTCTCCGTACAGTGGCTGAACGCTCCTCTACAACTACCTTTTGCCCAATATGATCTTGAATAAATATAGAGAATTGCATATATAGGAGGACGAAATAAACCAACCCACTTGTCCTGATAGAAAGAAGAAAGAAAGAGAATAGTGGCTCCTTTCCAACCAGTCAAGTGGCTTAAGGGACACCTTTTGCCCAGGGGACATCGTTGGAGAATAATGTCGGGGAAAGAGTGAGAACCTTTTATTGGTTACGCCCTTTAAGTGTCATTTCTTCTATATTTAGATATGGAGATAAATCCATATAGATATCTATATCTTTCTATCGATAAATAGATCTAATGAAAATTGGATATTGATCTGGTTTCAAGATCTATGAACAAGAGAGATCCCTAAATATCTATTTGAGAAAAAAGATGAATACTTAGAGTGAAGCCAACTGAAGGAAGCTCCTGTTAGCGCCCCCTATTTCACTAAAGCAAGAAGGGAGAAAGTTGACTTTGAGAAAGAAGGGCTTTTATTTAGATTAGTTTCTTAGTAAAATATAAGGTAAGAAGCAAGGGCGTAGTAGCTATGCGAAAGCCGTTGTGCCTTAGCGCACCTCTTTTCTTGCTCGTTAGTGCCCCCATAACCCTATTATTTATATTATAGTCATAAAAGAACTAAAGGAAATTTGATAACCTTACTAATAGAAAGGGGATATGCTCAAGCATGTAAAGAAAGCTCGAAGAGCTTCTCTTATATTATAAAAAGGTTTGTAGAAAGGGGATTCTTCAAATTTCCCATGTTGTAGGGGCTTCAAACAAAAATTGTACATTAGGGGTGTGCAGGTTTGTCCTATATAAGGGGATAGCATGAAATGGCTTTCTATGATAGAGGCTCTCTTATTCAAGTTCAAGTTCCTCTTGCTGTTTTTCATTTTCATAGGAGTAGGTGCTTGTAGCTCTCTCACTGTCTACTAAATGAGCCGTCACTACCCGGCCGGCCCTTATCTTTAATCCTAAATAAAGTGAAGTCAAATCAATGAAGTGAACAGCCCAACCTCTTTGTTTGAAGCTTTGTTTCCCCTAATTCTAAAACACAACAATAGACATGCCACTATAGTCTAGGAAAAAGCTTTTCTTTGATAAGCGGTTATAGGTGAGTTCAAAAAAGATCTAATTATAGATAGAGACTTTAACATGTATGGGGGTAGGGGCGGATGTAGCCAAGTGGATCAAGGCAGTGGATTGTGAATCCACAACGCGCGAGTTCAATCCCCATCATTCATCCATCAATAAATGGACTGTTTGTTTTGGAGACACAAGACAAACCTAAAAAGAATTTTTTCTGCAAGTCATCTCGAGGCTTTCAAACGCATCCAAGCAATTAGTATCCGATTGAAAGGTAGAAAGTATAGATTTGTGTCGCCACTTGCTAAAAGCAAAAATGGAATGGCTGATCATGAATTCTATGATGTTTTTAAGACCTCACTAATCAGCCAACCACTTTTTTGTTCATAATGAATGAACCCCCAGATGAATAAAAAATATCCCCTCCCTTTTACTAAACCATGGGGATCCCCGAGTAGTTTACCAGATAAATTGAGTTGTCGTGGTGATACCTTTCAACGTCAGAAATTCTCTTCATCATGATACTAATCGAATCTACCGTAGACACACAAGAGATCTTCACAAGGCAAGCTAAAATAAAAGACTAAGAGGCGCTGCAAGCAAGCAAAGAGTTATGCTTTCATTTATTTGTTGAGATTGAAATCTTGAGAAAGGGTTAGGTATAATGCATACAGTCTAAGTCAAGAAAAGGACTTCCTTACCTTTTATTCATAGTACTCTTAATGACTAGTAGTTTGAAGCCTTAAGAAAGCAGTTTTTTCTGGCACTCTCTTCCTTCATCTTAAGTAAAGTTCAGTTAACTTTTTTTATTCAGAAATTTTATTCAAGATGATAGCGAGATCGATTTTTTGTTCGAGGTTCAAGAGGAAGGAAAGGAACCACCGCCCAATGGTGCTTTTATGAAAGTATGGTCACCGATGGCTAATACCTTCTAGAGACTATTGAACTTGAAATCCACTTTTCATCACTCTTTTTAAGTTTGCATAATATAGAAAGAGAGTGCCAAGAAAGAACACATACCTATCACTTTTGGAAGGTTTGGAACCCTTACTCAACATAGGGTCCAAAAACCCGACATACCTTTTTTTAGAGCGTATAAGGGGAAAAGAGCTCTTGCATTGTTAGCCATTTTTTAGCATTTCCTACCTGAGTTGTTGACCATCACCTGACCTCATATGGGAGTCCCCATATCGAGTGATTATCCCCCAAAAAAGTTCACATGTGATGTTCCAAAAACAGAAACATGTGATTTAGTTAATTAGAACCCATTGTGGGGTAAGGAACAACTACGAACTAGTTTAAAAAGTTCTTCCATTTAGTAATGGAAGTCATCCATTTTCACTTTCTAAGGGTATGGTAGAGAGGCTTGAGAAGTTGGACAATCCTTCAGTGAAGAAATAATGGGAGGCTAAATTCATACACACCCAAAATCTACAAGAATCGTACGAACATCTATGGAGCGTAGCAAGGAACCTTGGATTTAGCTCTCATCACCTTACTCAATCCTACTATGAAAACTTGATTTGAGGTGCTGCAAGTAAGCAAAGAAGCACTTCTTGTAACTAAAACAAAAACCCCATGGATCCATAATTTTTATGGACCATTCCACTAGATTGAGACTGCCACCTTCCTATTTGAGTAAGGAATGAAGATCCGACCCTACTGAGATTCAACTGACGATCAGGCCTAGTGGTGCTTATGGCTTTTCCTATTTTGGCTTGGATTGAAAATACTGGACAGGAAAGGAAAACAAACTATCCAGCCTTTTAAGCCCTACTATACTAAATAAATATGGATGCGTTGTTGGCTACTTTAACCCCACTTCTGCTCAACATCAGTCCTCTCACATACTTTCTCAAGTAGTGGAAGACTCAATGCCTAAGTAGTTACAAATAGTCTAGCTCTATCTCTCAATCACCTATCCTGTGCTCGAGAAGGTCCCTCAATTCCTCAGCCTCAAGGTGTATTTAGTTGTATTACATGAGAGGTGGGATATTCCCCACTCCATGGAATTACACCTTTTGCTCATCCATTCTGCCCGTCCAGATACGGTGCCCTTTCTCATTATCATCTACCGTCCTTTCTTTTCTCCAGGCTATTCACGCATGAAGATCTTCGTATATATACTCGACTTTGGCTGCCAGTGCATAATAGGTATAAGTACATTCTAGCAGGATTAGTCACCCGGTCAAACAAGCCTCCTCCAAGAAGAATTATGCTATTCCCCACCAATACCTATAGAGCGAAAGAGTTGCCGGGTGATCCCTAGGTTGCAGAACGTCTAGTCGTTAACTCCTCGCACCGCTATCTCTATTTCTAGGACCGACTGATTCCTTACCTACATAGGTACCTACATAGTTTAGTATCGATCGTACATTCAACATAGCGTTTGGACTCATATGCCTTCCAGAACCAGGGGTATTCAAGCCTGCTGCGGACGATTAGCCAGCCTTACTGCAAAAAAAGAATTAGACGTCCCTCCATGCTATTGTTCCTGTGGTCTAAACCCAGTGCCGTATTAGGTTAGGGAGCTGGACTAAATATCTCCTCCACATCCCAAAGCGCACTGCCCTCGTAGGTGCGCAATACTAAGTAATCCAAGCCAACCCACATTACTAACTAATGGTAGATAATCATATTTCTTAAAGGTACTAAATATGACTCCATGAATGAGCAAAATGAAGGTTGCATTAATGATAAATATCTCTAGGGAAACCGATAAAAAATGATTGAACATATGGGAGGATCCAAATGAATTTTGCTTTTATTTCCCCCGTATATGTTCTTCTTTGATTTCCCCCATATGGAGCACTGAGTTACTTACGTTAAAATTTTTAGTAGGCAGACTGCACTCTAGGTGGCTAGGAAGGCTCGCTAGACTAGTAGCCCGACCAAGAATGAATGTGTAATGATGGTGATTCCACACCAGGCTCAGTAAATAATTGAATGTAGAAAGGGGACCCTAAACTAAAAAGGAGTCCATGACCCCCTTTTAGAGCATATAAAGGGAGGTCAAATTCCAAACCTTCTCTCGAGTATACCCATTACCAAAAAATATACGTCACTTTGGGACACATGCACATAGCTGACACACGTGGCTAAAAGTCAACCAAAAAAAAAAGCTCAAACTCTTATTTTCTTAGTTTCACTGAGAAAGTTTTTCTTATAAAAGATGCCACTCTACGAGGGAAGAAGTAGATAAAAGGCCAATAGCCTGATGTCAGCTTCTATGGCATAAGCTTTAGATCTATCAATGAATAATAAACATTTCATAAGTAAAAAAAGAAGAATTAGAAGTTTCAATCTCAAAGAAAGATATAGGTTTGATTTTGGACAGTCATTTTAATCTTTTTCTTCCAATTCTAAGAAAGAAAAATCTTTAAAAATCCATCAATAAATGATGAACTCCATTATACAGATGATAGTATAAGGCTAAGGCAGTAATCTCAATGGAGATTAGGATGAGCTTTGATGAATAAAAGAAGAATTGGTAGAAATTCTCATGGGTGAAGCAAATTAAACCTATTTTCAAACAAAGAAGATAAAAAAAGAAAACTATAGTGGCAAGGAAAGCTCTAGATATTCTATGGGAAATTGAATGCGTCGAAGTAAGCTGTGGCTTATAAATAGGAAGATGAGGATATAAGAGGCGAAGGATATTCATGATATTCAGAAAGATTTCTATTTATTCACTCTACGAGCAAAGCGGTATACCAAAAAAAAAGGGACTACCTTACTTAAGCAATTCTTCTTATTCTTCTTGAATTGCAATCATTGAGTTTAGATTCATATCCAACTAGAAAGGCATACTATCTTGTACACTTAACCAAGATCTTGATAAGTAGTATCCATCTTTACCTTATTTTGCTCTCCTCAGCCTCCTGGTTGGGTGTGGTGAAGCAAGGGGTTAGTGAGATCAACCCCGATCAATGCTGTTAGATAGTTAGAGTTAGTAGGTTCTTTAATAATTCTAGTTCTTATTCACTAGAAATGCTTCCTTTACTGGAGTAGGTAATAGAAATGGTGAAGTTTGAGATTGTCTTTTCCTGTCTTCTCTACCTTTCCCACTCCACCTTATTAGCTAGAGGGAGGATACAATTGTCAAAGTTGAAGTCCTATTCAATTCATAGAATTTTGCTTACTACCCTCTTACTCGTACGCCTACCAACTAGAATGAGGACAGTCATACTAACCCCAAAAAAGAACTCTCACTTAAGAAAGTGGGCCTCTTTCTATCTTTCTTGCTTGATTCATCTTTTATCTCAGTGTTTTCTCCAGATTGAATGTATACTATCCCCCTATCAGACTAAGGGTTTTTATTGAATATTCCTCTCTCTACCTAAATTCAATTAGTAAGAAAAGAAATATGGAATAAGGAGTGAAATTCCCTAAAACATGTTCCACAGGGCACCTATTCAATAAATAAGGACAAAGTTATTTCTAATTAAGAGTGTAGCATAGGAGATAGGTAAGATGACCATCAATGGACAAAAGCCTCTCATTATTATTATTTCACTTTTATGCTTCAATTACGCCTATATTTGCATTTGAATGATACCAATCGATATGGCTTTTTTATGGACTTGCCTCTTCCCTGAGATGATCGCTAGGATTCAAAAGAAAGAAAAGGAACTTTTTGTGTCCTATGCCGTCATCACTAACCATTCCCCTTATCTTTTCATTTCTTGATCTGTCACTCAAGAGACTGACTCTCTTTTTCTCTGTATTTAAACATAATCTCTTAAATTTCAGTAGCAAAGTGAGTCTATTTGCTTATAGTTCCTCTCTTATTAATGTACTTATGGTACAGGTTTGTCATAGTACTCATGCAATAGTGCTGATGGCAGCTTTTAGCTATTATGGGAGAGATTAATTGCAAAGATCACTTGAATGAATGGTTGAGGAAGAGAGTGAGGGAAAGCTCAAAAAAATTATCCCGTGATCTGATCGAGTTGAAGTGGATCGATAAGCAAAACTGAAGACCTACCAAGGTTGAAAATAGAAATATGGTCAACCATACTGAGATAAAAAAAAAAAAGACAGGACCCACAGGATTACTGATGAAATAAATCATAGAGGAAGTTCTCTCATGGAATGAGTGAAGACTCTACTCTTTCTATACTCTCTTTGTATGCTCCTTCCAGTCCTCGTTGCAGTTTTAGATTCATTGGTGATTTTGTGGCACATCTATGGTATAGATACCTTGCCAATAGAAAGAAATCTAGAGTCCCTATCACTCACCCAATGCAACCTCTCGAGATTGGTTCTTCCAAAGTTTCCAAATTGACTTTATAGATTGAGCAAGTGTCATCAGTATAGGATGCGGCGTTCGAGTAATGTCTACCAAAATAAAAACCCATAGCCTAGTTGAGGTAAAACCCTTTTTGAAAAGATTATAGACTTGAACACTCACAATTCTCTTTTCTTCTCTCTCTATTGATATCTCAGAGTGTCAAATCCTTACAAGCAACCTCGACAGAAAAGACAACGGCAGATGTGCTCCAACAACCTTGCCTGAGCCTCTCTCCCTTCATTCAATGCTTGATAGCTTTCTTCATATGGCATAACACGTCTATCTTTGATACTTATCATTCAGCTAAAAGATAACGATTGTGAAGCAAGGGGTTGAAAAAGCAACATAAGGGATGGGAACGATGTCCTGACTAAACAAGAGTTTCTTTAATTTGGCCAAAAGTCTTTAAGAAGGCATCAGATAAGCAACTAACATAAACTACTACCATACAGCGCATCCCATGGGCAGCTTTCAAAGGCTATTATTCATAGGATGAGACGCTAACCTACTTCTGTACATTACAACCTGACTCCTTAGGACTTATCTCTAAAGATGAATTCTCGATTAGCCAATTACCTTGCCCAGTTAGGAAAATAATTAGAGATATAAAAAGATGTCGACACCAAACAGTTAAAGAATTCTCCTTCACTTCAAGACTGCCAGCCTATTCGCTTTGAGCCAAAAAAGATGCTGCCCAAAGAGAGACTTTTCCTTTGTGAACATACCCATAATACACAACAAAAATTCCCAAAATTAGGCTTCTAGATGCCTTACAATAAAGAAGCCCCGGCCACTCAGTGTTTTACACGTCTTCTTCAACCCTGTTGAAGCAGCTTTCTTTCTTCAGGTAGTGAAGTCACTCTGATTTGTGTATGACTTAACGCTCTAAAGTTTTTATATTTTCCCTAGTTACAACATCGTATTCAAATTTTATCGCGGATCTGTTATTTCTTACGCATTTCTTTCCATTAGCTCTCCAAGCTTCTATCTTTTTATTCCTTCCTAAGCTTTAGTTGGTGTAATAGTCCCACCCCCAGTAAGGGGAATCCTTCCTAAGAAAGAATTTTGTCCATTTTGTTGAATTCTTTTTTATTGTCTAAGCATCCCCCTATCATAAAAATAAGGTTCCTTTCTTATTCTGAAAGCTAGCCTTCTATGGCCATTTTTTTTAGTTTAGTTCTTATAGCTCCTTTCCCCGCAGCCCCTGATGGGCAATGCTCTTGATGAGTCATTTCATCTTTCACGATAGATGGTAAATCCTCTTTCTTAGCCTATTTTCTTTTCCCTTTGATTTTAATCCTATCAGCCTTTGAGTCATTGTTTTCACAGCCTATCTTTCCATTCTACACTCTATTTCAATCATTTCTTTTGGTAGATAGAGTACTCGGGCATTCTCTTGTCTTCCCATTCCTTTATCTCTCATTTTGTGCATGCGCTTTACGCTCTTGGCTTAACGACATCAAAGAGAAATCAAACCTCTTCTAGTTTTTTGAAAACTCTAATCCATTTGATGTTCACCACCCTTTTTCAACACCAGTTTGCTCATTCATTTGCGTATTTTTCTCATCAGCATTTCTATCCATTTTGCCATCTAACTAGAATTCCTTATTTAGAATCTCTCTTCCTTCTTTGGAATATCTCTTTATTTTCTTTTTCACTAGAGTGACCTTATTCGTATGAAGAATTTTTTTGTATTTTCTTATTAATAGACTGATATCTTTCACATAAAGATAATCTTGTATTTTGGATACTTCTTTCCTTGTTTGACGATCTTTGCATGAAGCAGCACTATCACCTATGGAAATATTCAGAGGCTTAGTATCAACCCATGCGCCATGTTTATATATACTAAGGCTCTCCTGGTCTCAGGTTTTAGCCCCATCTTGTATGTTATCCATTCCACGTGGACTTTTGTTTTAGGCCAAATCACCAGGAATAAGTTCTCCACCTCTACCTCTTGTATACGAGATAGGTCAGAAAACTGGGACTCAAACCACTCTAAAGTGGCATGTATTTTAGCAGGACCCTTGAACTTGATTATGGAATTGGTACCCCCTTTTGGTATGTACCAATAGACTTTGGTCAATAAAAAGAACCCCCTCACTATCTCATCCTCCAGCTTAAACTTCCCTATCTCTAAAGGGGAAAGAGCATTACATGGGTATGGATGACCAAGCACAAAGGAGTCCATGTTTGTGTAATAACAATTATCTCGAGAGATATAGGGGTAAAGATGTATCCTAGCGTAAGCAGTTATAGCTGCCAATAACTGGACCATTGCGTTTTTCATGTAGGACCATTTCCCAAAGGTCAAGTTTGTATTGACACGGTGGGAAGTGAGGTTGATATTTTTTCTAAGGGGCTCACCGAATAAGAAATTATCACATGTTTGAATCAAAACTCTGAGGCGATCATCATTGCGCAACTCGGTAGCAATGCTTTCAGGGCTTATACCAAACCTCCCATAGAGAAAATTCATTAGTATCTTATAGATGTAGTGTATCGCTACATTCCCTTCTTTCTTAGTCTTTATCCTACTCTTCGAAAGAGTGGTAACAAAGTCTTTAAATCGGCTGCTCCCACTCTTCTGAAAGAGGTATCCACTCATTGGGACTATAGTGTAGCCTATTTTTTTTACATACTTGAGTTCTTCGCTAAATTAAACTCCTAGACAGGGAAACCCACAGTCTTATCCCCCGTTGGATAGGGAAGAAATGGCTTTTTCATTTTCTTTATCCTAGGGCAGACCATATATTCCCGGATAAAGCCAAAGAGGCTATCTATGTCCCGCTCATGCAAATCCCTATACTAGAAAGGCTTCCCAATGGGCATGATGTTTTCCAACATTACAAAAGGATAAAGCGAGTTTGAATTATAGTAGTATAGATTCTCGCCTTTAGGTATATAGGCATCCACATGACCATCGTAGTAACCTTCTCTCAGAAACTTATCCTTATTGTGGTTTGGGATGTAGATGGGCCATTTATCCGGTTCGTAGAAATTTTGATGAAAGAGGTATAGATCCAAGGATGGAAGGGGTAAGTTTTTTTCTCTATGTAGACCTCGAGTTGATCCCAAATCAGATTTTGATCATTTTGCATCACTCCTCCGAGCAGATGGATGTCCTTTCGCAAATATTCAAGAAATTCACTCCTCATACTTCTCAGAATCTGGGGAGACACTTTTTTATAATCAACCTCCCCTTTAGGATGAGTTCAGGATATAGATTCCTTGAAAGTGAATCAAGTGTACCATTTAACATATTCAACGAGTCGTGGAAATAGAATAGAACCCTCTTTCCTTATTTGACACTGATCTCATAGATGCGGTGGTTTCGCACTAGAGGTATTACATCACCCTTCCAATTAGACACCAGGTGCTTTATCAAGAAAATCCCATTGAATTTCCCTATGTTATAGAAGTAAATTGTTAGAACGAACCTAAACCTCTTAGATATATGCTTAATTCTGGATAGAAAGTCGTCCATCTTCTTACTACTCCTATCATCAAAGCACTTTATTTTTATGTACTCATTGCTGAAATAGGTTTCCACCCTATTGTACTTGATAGGCTCCTTAGGGATAACAAGCATGAGACCCGCTTCATACTACTTATACGTATCCCCCTCATTGGTTAATAATGTCTCAAGATCCGCTAAAACAAAAGCTTTTTGCTTAACCTTTCTTTCCCCCTTTTTGACCGCCATCATATAGGGGGTTGTAGCTACGCTCATCATGTTTGATATCATCAGCATGGATAAGCTTTGCAAAATTTAATCGGAAGTCCATACGGATGATTTCCTTAAGTAATGGAACTATATCCTCAGTAGAGGGAGTCACCCCTACAACTTTCTCATCCATACAATAGACTCGTAGAGTGTTCCTAATGACACCACTCTCCTCGTACTTCCTAGTAAACTAACTAAGTATGGATACTATATCGCCGTAGACTGTACTCATGGGGAGTATCTTACCATTATCTCCATACAGCCGAATAGTATACCCCACTGTGATGGTTACATCTAGATTTTCTAGGTTAAAACCTATCGTGAATTTTGCATACCCTTCAGGTGGTAAAGACGGGTAAGCATAGAGACATAACATATGAACTACCATCAGACTTAGAAGGGACACTTCAGCCCCAAATGGAGAGGGGTTAAGCTTCATGTTCGCCAGGATCAATGTTGGATGTTTTGTATTTGTGGGCTGTATCCTTTCTACTGTCATTAAGTATTAACAATAAAAGTGGTTACTAGTAAATGCCTTCTATTTTTGGGTATTCATGGGTATAGTGCATATTTTTTATGTCTTTCAGGAAATTCTAAGATCTTATACCCGAATTCCTTCCACTGGACGTAATGACCATCATAATTCTTTGATACGCCGGATCTACTACTAGCGTAGCTCTTGTATAAGACTAGTATAGCCTCTATCTTTTTTCTCTATGTTGCCTCTATTTTTTTGTCTAATACCGTCTAGTATATTATTTTTCGAGTAATTCTTCAGCTCATTGATAGGTATTACATGCTCCGAAAAGCCAAAAGGTTTCAAGTTGGTAGGCAAGGTACCTTCGGCATCCCTAATAGAATTAGCATATATCATATCATTTATAATCACTAGGGGCGGCCCCAATTCTAAAAGGGCTTCGCCATAAAGAGAAGGGAGTTCACAGCTATAGTGAGGTGTAGTTAGAAAGTTTTTGTGTATTGTGTCTGTTGTTCCTCTCGTTCGCAGCATTTTCTCTACTCCAAGCATCGCAATATAGGCATCCTTATGATAGATGAAGTTAACGAAGGTTGAGACCTATGTCTTCTTACTATCACTATTATCGGTAGGAACTATGATACTTATTTGTCTCTTTTTATGATTACAATCATAAACTGTGATTTTGATGACATCACTCATCATATAATCTTGTGATGTGCGAAAGTAAGGCACAGCATAATAATCAGGTAAACCCTTAGTGGTGGAGAACCACCCAATATTCCTGATCAAGCTGGTTATGGTTTGGTTGTCCATGCTTTTGTATTTCTCCTTCCAGAACTTAAAGAAAAGTGAGGCTAGTAAGTGACTATCCGTAAAATTGATGTGCTTCGAAAAGGCTTTATGTATATCGGAGCTTGTGCTCATGAGTGTTTTTCTATAAATAATGGACATGAAAATACTTTTCACGAACTTTCGATCCATCTTCCTAACCACTAGTAGTGATAGACTACTATTATTACCAAGTTCTCTTACAATGTCATTTTTTAGTTCGGAGAGGATATTTGTATAAACATCTTGGATTTTCTTATCTTGGGAAGGCAAGAGATTCGTGCTCTTCGCCATATCTTCATCCAACAAAAAGTAGCTCAAGAGGAAATTTTTAATGTTAATGATTGCATAAGAATTGAGGGAGTATTCATAGGTAAGACTTCGCTTCTCAAGTATACTTCTTGATGGCTTCCAAAGTAAGCATTCTCAGGTATATCTCTAGATGGCTTCCAAAATAATCTTTCTCAAGTATATCTCTTAATGGCTTCCAAAGTAAGCCTTCTCAAGTACATCTCTTAATGGCTTCTAGAGTAAGCCTTATCAAGTCCATCTCTTGATAGCTTCTAGAGTAAGACTTTAAGTGGCTTCTAAAATATATTTAAAGACATGACTTTTTCAATACACTTTAAATGTAAATTATTTTGAAATAACTAAATAATTTTACTACAAAAAGACCATTGGTAGCTTAGGATTTCAGCTAAGAAATTTAGTTCGAGTGTTTCAGTGACGGTAAGGGCATTCTAACAAAGGCTTGAATCCTGGTTCACTACCCACAAAAGGGTAATATTCCTCTCCTTTTTTAAATTTCAGTATTACATGATTTATTTTGTCTTCTTTTTTTAAATGCTAGATTTACGCACTTTATAGTGAGATCGTCATTTACTTTGTCAGATTTTTCATTATGGTATGCACTTCAAGCCACCTCTTTGTTTTCAAAATCTTGTTGTTCCATTTTAATGACTTACGGTGTTCGCCTTTGATTTCTCAATTTTGATTTTCTGGACTTAATATTAAGGACTAACTAGTGCCATATCGTGTTTAAGTTATTCAATTAAATAGTTAATAATTATGGTTTAAATTCCTTCTCTAACCCAAGGATTTTCTAAACATCTCCTCAATTCTTATACGAGGTAGAATCTGTCAATAGTGGGATGAGGTCTTCTTTTTTCCTGAAGGAATAATCTCTAGTTTATTCTTTCAAAATGGGATTACAAAATGAAACAAAGACTCCTAATGGACTATTTTTGTTCTCCCAAAGTCCTCGTATCAACTTCATAATGAGCATTAGACTTTGTTTGTTTGATTTTATTTTGTTCATCACTTTGTGTATTGGTCGTCGTTGATGTTTTGGTTCTTTAAATACCTTCGTGATTCATGATATCAAGAAAGGTTCAATATTGGAATTAAGTGAATTTGGTGAAACTCTTTATATTTTATTTCCAAAAAGAATAGTGCTAGGTTAAGAAATAGAGAACAATGATAATTGTCGTTTCAACTCTGAAGTACGACCCTCACAGATCTTCATGGGCATAGCTGCTTTGCTAATTTTTGTGTGTTTTCTCTCTTCCCACTTTGTCAGGTTGGTTGCAAAATTGACTGAAAATCAAAATTGAGTTTCAAGTGTCCTCCCTTTGATTCAAAATATCAAGAAAGGTAAGTTCCTCTTCATTGATGGATTGTTTCCTTTCAAGAAAAAGCTTTTTAATTTAATTTTTGCGAGTTAAAATTTTCTTGATTGTTTACTTTCCAAAAAAATTCTTTTTGTTAATTTTTGCAAGCTGAGATTTCCTTGTCATTGATGGACTATTTTATTCCAAAAAAAGCGTTTTCGTTTAATTTTTGCAAGCTGAAATTTTCTTTTTAACCTCACTAGCTTGAGTTAAAGAACCAATTTTGGTCATAAAGTTTACGTGTTTCATTACTAGTCATTGTGTTCAGCCTATGAATACCACTAGGACATTTAGAGGGTGTTTGAATAAGATTATAAGTTGATCAAAATGGCTTAAATTCATTTTTTATTTTTAGGAGTGTTTGGCAACTTTAAAAATTGCTTTAAAAAGTCAATTTTGGCTTTTTAAAAGCCAAAAGCTAGAAGTTGTCTATTTTCTACTTTTTTTAGCTTATAATCCATTAAAGTTGACCAAGTAAAAGACATTTTTTTCCTTTCTAATCTTACTTATTTCAAAATAACCCTCTTGTAACCCTAAAACACACTTCTCTTTCACTACAATACACTTCTTGTATTAATTAAACATTTCCGTTTTTTGTATTTATGGCGAACTTAAATCTAGCCATATTAGTACCTCTTTTGTATGAAACTTCTAATTTATAAAATATGGTTTTATGTATTATTCTCATTCTTTAATATATACTTTTAAATTTGGACAATTATTATTTTACAACATATGAATTTCTGTAAGGAAAAAACAACTCACCAACCAAGATTTATGGAGAACACTCACTGAATACATATAATTTCATGAACGATTAGTGAACGATTCATGTATATTTGACATTTGCAACATTTGTATTTGAGTGTAACGCCCCGAGTCTGCACCCCAGACGTCACATGGTGCTTACGACCCCAAAGGACCACAAGCTAACCCATGACTGGTACCTGTTGTGAACACTGAATAATAATACTAAAATAATGCAAAAGTTAGGCTAAAACACTATAAGATTCATAATCTGAATACTGATAAATATAGCAACTGATAATAATAACTGAAAACTGAATACTGTCTGAACAAGTCTAGTCTAAAAATCCTCTAGCTGAACTGTCTGAATGTGGAGTTAATGGGATAAGCCCCCAACTAACTTCGACTAGTAAAATATTGAATCTACTAAAATAAATTGTATCCTCGATGGATGAGGACTCACTACTGAATCTGCTGCTGCTAACTGAACCTGAGCATTCGAACCTATGATATGAGACATCATAGCGTAAGAGAAAAGGTATGTGTTAGTAATTTAAATATACTGGTATGCTAAGTGAGTTAAGTTGATATACATGGGTTCGTATGCATGAATAATTACTAAATGATATAAATATAACTGAATGAGAGTATGTGGATAACTGAGACTGCTGTAAATACTGAGTATGCAATACTGTGTATATACCTACTTATATTGTATGTGAGATCATACTGAAACTGAATACTGAGCTTTGATAACTGGGTGTCTCATATCTGAGATTATTGATAACTGTATTACTGATACTGGGTGACTATTTCTGATAGTCCTGATTCCGTAAAACTGAACTGAGTTCTATGCTAAGTCTAAAACTGAAATTGTAACTGTGGGAGTGTTCATATAATCGACATACCCTAATTATGAATTGAGTTGGGGTCCAACCTGTGACCCCTATTGGAAGGGTGTTAGCACATTGCCAAAGGATACTAATAATGCTAGGTCAACCCTAATCTGGCAGGAAAACTCATGAATTATATATATATATATAGTTGCATCAACCCTAGTCTGGCAGAAGGACATCTTACCCTATGCTGGCTACATAGTTCTATAACGTAGGGACTGCTACTAAGGGTCAAACCCTCTGCTGGAAGGAATTCCCCCATCCCTAGGTTCGCTCAGTGCTGAATCCTACTCCCAACTGAATGGACACTGAACTAATCACTAGACTGTAATAGGCTTAACTAAACAGTTACTGATTATATTGACTGATTAAACTGTACTGAGTTCACTGAGTTTTATTACTGACTGAGTACTATTGTTTGTGATGTTATTGAGACTATTTTGCAGCTACTGTAATTCTAGGTAAACAGCTAGATTATCGGGCATTGAATACCCCACGACTCGACAGCATCAATAGTAAAGCATGACATAATCTTGAAAGTATAACAATAATTGTTTGTTAACGATGCATTCACTTAGATATTTTGTTAAACACTTGAGAAACACGAACTTAACATGAATGGGAACACATGCTGACTTGTCATGATATGACTAATCAATTCACATAGGCATTCTATCAAACACTTGGGAAGCATAACTAATGCACATATTAATGGTCACCACATAAGCATCATGAATACAATAATCAACTTGAAATTAGAAGGTTTAACATGAGGATCACATAATTTAACACACATACTAATTTGATTTTCATGAAACTTGTAATTACTCATGGATTGAAACCCCAAACATTAATACAATATGAACACAATTAAATTCTAACATGTAAATCATGAAATCAAAAACATGTAGATTGAAAAGGATTCTTGAACTTCAAGGGTGGAAGAAAACTCAAGGATAAACACCTAACATACCTTAGTAATCAAATTCATGAAGATCATTGGTGTGTTCTTGAAGATTGAACTTGAAATTGAATAACCTAGAGCTTTGTTCTTGAGAGAAATTGAGATTAAAGAATGAATTTTGCCCTTAGGATGGCTTAATCTCATGTTTTAGCACTGAATAAAGGTATAGAAATTGACTTAATTACCCCTATTGATGCAAAATTAAAAGAGCAGAAAGTATGCCTAGTGACACGCAGACCGACGTGCCGCATTAATGTGGTCGACGTGATAGTCGATGCGACGCATCAAAATTGCTTCAACTCACTGGAATTTTCGCTCTTAAGCTGGTGACAACACTGTCGATGTGACGCATTGATATCGCATCGATCCACTATTTTGGATACCCAAACGTGCCTCAAATGACGTTCGAAAAATCCAAAACTCATCCGAGAATACCTATTGATATCCTTGATCATGAATCAATCTAAGAATCGATATTTTAATGTCATAAGGGTCGAAAATAAAGTCATTGAAATATTGAGGCCAAATATGAGACTAAGGGTCAATACTTAGCTAAAATTTTCTAAGTCTGGGACCGCTTTTCTTGCTATATAGGACTGAATTAGACTAAGACTTTTTATGGGGTCTTACATCGACAATATTTTAATAGTGATATAGTCATTACTCAATCAAAGAGTAATATATTTTTCAATTAAGAGTCATTTTAGCAAATAAATAGTATCAGTTGTGACCAATTATTTATTTATTAATGTAATTATAATGATTACTAACATATATATATGATTATTTAAACTCTTTTAACCAAGAAAAAAGATTTTTTTAGCGCACAAATTTAATAGTTATTTATGAAAATATTATATATATATATATATGTTGAAACTAAATTAAAAATATATATATTAATTTAAATTTAAATTATTTTAGAAATAAAAATTGATAATAATCAACTCTACATATTGTTAACAGCTTTAAGGGTATTTCAAATATTTTAACCAAAAAAGTGCTTAACAACACTTGTTTACCAAACAAATCAACTAATTTTTTTTAGTTTCAGCACTTTTATCCAAATACGGAACTACTTATTTTTAAAATAAGTTTTAGCACTTTCAAAATTACTTTTAAAGAACTTTTAAAAGTCACTTTTTTCAGTTTATCCAAACGGGCTCTATGTTAATGTGTTAGATTAGTGACTGCCTTTAAATGTTGATTGCCCTTCATTTACATGTAAAACTGATGGCCATTTTATTTTTGGTTATAATTTTGGTCACTGTCTATTTCAAAGTTATTTTAAATAACCAACCTTTACTAAAGTGTATATCCATGTGATTAAGCGTAGGGAATTTTATGAGAATGGTCTAACTTGTTTGGTTACAGTCAGGTGCAAACATATTTGTCCACTACATCTCGAACATACCTGCATCAGCTTCCCTAGCTAAGAATCTCCTTGGTTCCTCTTTGACATGCCTTCTTTAACATGATTTTTTTCCTCTAAAAATTAGTCTTGATCAGCTGCCTTTTCATGTGTGTTATTTTATTCTCTCATTTGATCATGTTTCATCTTATTTTTGGCATTTGTAACTAGTTTTTCCTACTCTTTGATTTGAGTAGTTGAAAGTTATACTTTTCTTGAATGGGAAATGCTTTTTATTTGTTTTGAATAGACTCATCTTAATGTGATTCTAATTTTTTCTTCTAATTTTTCTTTTGCTCCATGTGAAATCTTTTATTTGTCCAATTGGACTTCTCTTCCTCCTTTTGAATTTTTTATGGGCCAGTGAGGCCTATTTACCTTAGAGTATAACCTCCAAGTCCAAAGGCAACTCTTGTGTATATCCTTGGTATACAAGGTTGTATACATGAAATACATGCACTTGATGAAATAATGTGGCAAAAAATGAAAGAAAGCTAATATTCTATTCTATTTTTAATAAGTGAAACTTGCAGGTACGACAAAGGGTACTTTTGGAGTATTGTAATATCTTATGACCTTTTCTTTTTTTTCATTTGGTTACACGTGTTCTCATTTTTAGACAGTTGGCTTCAATTTGTTTTACTTGCTCAGTTTCTACTTCCTTCAATGCCTCACTTGACCCCAATTTCTACTATTCTTTCTCTTTTTCATTTTGATCATTCTCAAATTATCTTCACTCCTCATTCTCGAATCATTCCTCTGTAAAATACAATGAAATTTGCATGTTCCCGGTGAGTTTTTCCATACTACTTTTATCCCTAATTTGGTATTTCTTCCTTGTGTGTGTTCTTCAGTGGTTGGCATATGTGTGTGTAGTTATTAGATTTTTTTCCTTTCGTGTGTTCAGGGTATTATGTTTCTCCATGTTTACTGCTCTAATTCCTTGATGCATGTTTTTTTTATTTTTAAATCATGTTCTTTTTTATGGGATATTTTTATTTTTATTTTTATTGAAAAAAATTCAAATGTTCTCAATTCATGCTTTCAAATTTGGGTGTTCTGTGAAAATATCTTTTTATTCAGTAGTCTTTTCTTTTAGTCATAATTTTAGATATTTGATTTAAACTAATTTGATTTTCCCTTGTTCTTTATTTTTTAGGTGGTTTTTGTATGTGCATGTGATTATTTTTTCAAGATATTCTATGAAATCATTCTGAATTACCATTAAGAATAAAAATGATAACAAAAGTCAAAGAACTTTATTGCAGCAAAGGTATGTGACAGTATGCCTGAGAATATTTAGTCATTTTTCCACAGGAGTCTGTAATATTGTTGAAGAAAAAGGAAAACTCAGATTAGTTTAAATCAAATTTTAGTAGTTATATGCATTTTATTATCAGCTTTATGTTTCTGTTATATAAACACCCAACCGAGTGCTAATTTTTACTAAAGTGCATGTTTAAATATTTCAAGTATTATCTACATGTAATTCAACAAGCTTTAAAGTCTATTGCGTGTATTGTGGCCAGCCTCATTCGTCATCATTTTCATGATTGTTAAGTCAAAGTAAATTCACATTTGAACTCTTATTTCTTACTTTTCTTAAAATAATTGATACTTGATCTTGCATGGCTAGACTTATATTTGTTAACGAATGGGGAAATGACTTGTCATTTTTATTGGAAAATAGTGTTACAATAGGTATTGCTCCCTCCATTACTTTTTATATATACATTTTATTTTTCAAGAGTTTAAGGATACAAAACTGTGACCAATATTTTAAGGAGTATTTCTTAATCATATTGAGAAAAAGGAAAATTGTGACAACCATTCTACCTTGTTATAAACCTTCATCATATCAAGCTTCATTACTATATTATGAGGCTTTCACCTTTTCCTAATTTCAAATACAATTTCCTAGATCACTAATATGTTTTCACCTATACTTCTTCCTTGTACAAAACCAGCTTGTTCTTCAGACACAATATAAGGAAGAATACCCTTAATTCTTTCATGAATAATTATTGAAAAGATTTTATTCACAAAATTACTAAGGATATTGGTCTAAGATTTGAGAAGGTATTTACCACTAACTTCTTTGGTAGTAGTACCAAATTTTTGTGAGTGGTAAACCTTGGCAAATCATGTCCACAAAAAAGGCTATGATCATCTAATGTAGGTTCTTTCCAATAATACTTCATGCATCCTAATAGAATGCACATGTCATGCCATCTTGACCCCTTGCACTATTCTTATTCAATTCCATTACTACCACATGTACTTTTTCCAAAGTTATTATTTTCTTCAAATCTTCATTCTAAGAATCTGTGACCACCTTTGGTAATTTCTCTAACATTGAAAAATCTGTAGCATCCTTCTCAAATTGATTCTAAAAGAATGATTCTGCTGCCTCAGCTATATCTTCCTGTATTTCCATCCAATTCCCCTTTTTATTTTGAATTCTTAGTCTGGATCTTCTTCTCTTGACCACTATATAAAAAAACTTAGTGTTCCTTTGTCTATCCTTGAACCACTCAAAATCTGTTTTCTGCCTCCAGTAATCTTCCTTTCTTTTCAATTGGATTGTTAACTCTGCCTGTGTTGGTGACAATTTAGCCCTGTTGTTTCCTAATGGTTCTTCTTCAAATTGATTCCTTCTTACTTTAATTACTTCCTCCAATGTTGCAATCTATTGGAAAATATTTCCAAAAGTTTGTTTACTCCACTTGGTTAAGGAGCTTTTGTTTTCTTAAGTTTTTTATGAAACTTGATAAAGGAATTTCCTTCACTTTTTGTAGCCCAATTTTCCCTAATACTCTCCATGCATGATTCTTCTTTCAACCAAAATTTAAGAAATCTAAAAGGTCTAATCAGCTGGTCAGCTGACTTATTAAACTGCAACAACATTGGAGCATAGTCAAACCCATTCCTTACCAGATTTTCCAGTTCCATGATTGGAAACAACTCCTGCATTTTGTCATTAATTGACACTCTATCCAGTCTCTTAAAAATACATTCTTCATCCATTCTTCCATTCCACCAAGTATATTTACTTTCTTTGAAAGCACATTCCTCCAGATTACACATGCTAATACAGTAATTGAAATTATTTGTTTCATTAACAATGACTGGCAATCCTCCTGGTTTTACCTCCTTATTTTTTATTACATTAAAGTCACCAGCCACCAACCATGGATGTTGTATAGAATTTACCATCTCTCCTATTGATTCACATAACCTCAGTCTTTTATTCCGATTGTATTTTGCATACACTAATATGAAAAACTTCTCTACACCAACATACTAATTTTCCAGTTTGAGTGTGAGTTGTTGATCTTCATCCCTAATGATATTGTATTCAATAATAGAATCCATGAAAGCCCATTTTTTTCCTGAATAATTCATCACTGCATTCTGCATTCCCAATCTACTTTTATACTTCTCTATCTATGACCCTCCTAAAATGGCTTCATTAGATCAATGAAACCAAAATGACACCTTCTATGCATTGTGATCAACCTTGTGAATTCTTTCTATGTGTTAACAGATCTGATGTTCCAAATTAAAGCATTTATTTTAATAGTGATTTAAGCATATGACTCCTTGTCTTCATTGTACTTGCACTTGTCTTTCTAATTCTCTTCTGCTTTTTCCTATTCTTTGTATTCAATGACTGAACCTGATCTGGAGATAGATCTCTTTCAGTTGTTGCCTTCACAATATTATCCTGTAAATCCTCAATATCTTAATATTTATTCTTACTATTCACCATCTCTATCAAATTGCCTGCCTTCATTGTTATTGGTAGCACATCTTCTAATACCATGTCTTTTTGTCAGGCTTATTATACTGTACCAGAGTTAAGTCTGCATTCACCTATACCCCCTCTTACTTCTATTGTTGAATCTGTGTCTGTTGTGCTTTAGTGTCTTTATGTTGTACTGCTACTACTACTTCTCCTTGAATATTAACTTCTTTGTTGATGTTATCATTATGATGTCGTTTCTTCTCTGAACCTAGCTGATCTTCTGATGTTATTTCTAATCCTTCGCCAAAGCTCTTAGACACCCAATTTTTTGTACTTTTCTTATCAACCTTGGTGTTGGTTTCTTGTTGATGAGTCTATTGTTCTTGACTCAGTATATCAAAGCATTTGTTTTCTGAATCTCCTCTTCCTTGTCAGCCACCTCTCTAAGTATATACCCATATTTGTCTTTTGTATATTTGTTCCTTCTTTGTAGCCATTGATTCGTCCTGTTATCCTTCACTACATCTTTCTATCCTTGCTCAGTACCTGTTTCCTTCTCTATATTATTTTCTTTGTCTTCTCTTTATCCTTGTATCTTCTCATACATCTCCGAGTGAATGTTCCAACAAGAATCTTCATCATGCCCCTGTAAGCAACATTTCTTATAGTATTTTGGTTTGTGATCATATTGAATTTTTATCCACTTGGACTTGATTTCACCACTTATATTATCTTTTTTATTGATTTTCACTCTGTTTGGTAGCTTAGCCACAAAGTCCACTTCTATCTTCACCCTTGCACAACTTGGCCTGGTGTGATTTTTGGTAGCCATGTCCACCATTAATGGTTTTCTAATTGTAGATGCAATAGAAAATATTTCTTCCTTAGCAAAGAAGTTTGGTGGTAAATCTGGCATTGAAATCCATGCAATGTCTATTGTTATTTCAATATCTGGTTCAAATGATGGATCCCATTTGAGTGTTCGCATTTGCCAATATATATCATTGACCTTAATGTGGTATGCAAGTTTTGATTACAAGTTAACATAATCTTCTAGCTAATTCAATCTTATCAACATATGACATGAATCCATCACCCCTATATTACATTCTCCTTTGGTACCACATTGAATTGGAACAACTTTGCGTAGTGTATTAACATCCGATTTATCATAAGAGAATTTACCAATGACTGCATTCTGTAAATTCTCTTGTATGATTAAGGACTTCACCTCTGATGACTTCCATGTCACAGTTGGTTCCTCATGCATCATAATAACTGGTTTAAGTAGAACCCTAGTGTTTTCATGCACGTAGGTTTTATTCTTCAATAAGTTTGCATACTTCGGTGCCACACACTGTTGTTTCTCTATTGCTACACTCTTTAGTTTTGTAGATTCATCCGGTGGATCCATTCCACCAGAATTAGTAGCCATAGATGCCCAAAAATCGATCAAAGTTTTACTCTATTTGCATGGGCCGTTTCTAGGGTATCTATAAATAGACATATGTTGTATACATTTGATATGAGAAATTCTCACTGATTATTATATTATATTTGTTATTAATTTATTTTTTAGATATAAGGTTATGATTAAATTGTATGAAATACTTGAAACTTATGATGCGATTACCAGCTTAACATATAATCTCCCTAGGTACATACCAATAGTTGTTGCAGATTATGTAAAAATTGCTAATCATGGCATAAAGAATACATCACATTTGGTAAATATTTAAATAGAGTATTATTGTGTCGGTTTGCTCCAGTAAACTTGGACAACCGTGTTTCTTTTTCTGATAAGTAAGGAATTTCAATTACCAAGTGATAATTACAGCACAAAAAAAATGCAGATCTGGATAGTCGTCCCAACCTTGCAAACAAACTATTTCTTCAACCTGTGACGACTATCCTAACAAGCTTAGGAAGAACACTGTAGGATAGCAATCAAGCTCTTGTAGTCGTAAGTGTATTTAAGTTATATGGAGCTCCTTGAATCTCTTCTTCCTCATCTCTGCGAATTCATGTAGTACAAAAATAATTTTAATTGATTAAATCTCTTATTTAAGTGATACAAATCGTTACTAATACTCACAATTATCTGATAAAAAATAAAAGTCAAAATAATAAGTTAGTAATAACTATGCAAAATTTTACAATATTGGGCCCGTAACGCAGGCCACAGGCTATCTAGTACAGGAGGAGAAAGATGAGCAAATCACATAAATATACACTTTAAGAGTCAATATTACAAAAACTACCCATAGTTTATATTTTACAAAATATAAAAATATAAATATAACAAAATCTACCAAATTAGGCAAAAGAAAAAAGAAAAGACAATAAATAAAATAGCATGATTTAAGGGGGCAACTTAATAGTTGATATTTTACCCTACAAATTCTCCTATTTTGTCTTTTTATCAATTTTTTTCAAAAAAATAATAAACAAGGCAAACGAAACTTATTTAAAAAAAACACTACATTTATTTGATATTTGTTTTATGTTTTCAGATTTAATTTATTTAATTCAATTGACCTTAATTTTTAATATTTCTTAGGAGAAAACATCATTAATGGTAGTAAATTCTCCGGTTGATTCAAACCACATCCTATACAAATTTCATACACCATAAAATTATTGACACACCTATTTTTATATAGATTGGACACCATAAAATTATTGATACAGCAATGTTTATACATTTTAAACACCATAAAATTATTAATACACCAATTTTTAGATAAAAATTTCTAATACATCATAAAATTATTGATACACCTATTTTTATATAGATCAGACGCCATAAATTATTGATACACCAATTTCTATATATTTTGGACACTATAAAATTATTGATACACCAATTTTTATATATTTTTGACACCATAAAATTGTTATTATTGATAAATTAATTTCTAGATAATTCAAACACCATAAAATTATTGATACAATATTATTAATACACCAATTTCTATACAATTCAGATACCATAAAGCTGATAATACACCAATTTCTATATAATTCATACACCAATTTCTATACAATTCATACACTATGATACACCAATTTTTATACAATTCATGCACCATAAAATCATTGACAACCTTCATTTGACATTGTCATAAAAAAATTCTCGAAACTCCTCAAAATTATTGACATATTCAATCTAGTTGGCCTTTTTTTTCCTACAGCGTAGAAGTAGAAGAACAGAAGAACAATCAGTAGTAACAAACATTGAGAAAAAAATCACAACATCCATCGAAAATCATATCCATCGTCACCGTCGTCACCATATCGGATTCCTCCACCGTATTCAAAACACAAAACACAAAACATACTGACCGATGAATAAACAGATTGTCACTACCATCATCAAGGGTGATAAATCCAAAAATGTTTTGGAAGCTTTTAGAATTACATGGAGCAAAACCTACAGTATGTGTCGACAACTAGATTGTCAGATCTAATTTTACAATGGTATAAGCATTAACCTTTTAATTATGAGCAACACACTTGTAATTATCATGGAAGAAATTGATGAAAGTGAGAAAGTACATTTATTTGAGAATCCATTAACACCAACCGATATAGGTAAGCTAAATCGATTAGTTATACCTAAACAATATGCAGAGAAGTACTTTCCACTTAACGAATCGAAAAATAATTCAGATGAAAAGTGATACTTATTTAGTTTTGAAGATAAATTAGGTAAATTATGGAAATTTCGTTATTCTTATTGGAATAGTAGTCAGTGTTATGTGTTGTTTTTGTCCGGTGATGGAGTTATGCCTTGTAATTGGGGTTTTCAATCAAAGGAAGAAGAGAGAAATAAAAAGGGAAGAAGAGAATGGGTTTTAAGATTACATTTTTTACAAAAAAAAAAAAAGAAAATGAATAGTTAGTAGATTTTTTAAAGAAAAACTAGATTTTGTAAATAAAAAAAAAAACTAGTGATAGTTTTTGTAATATTTACTCTTAGAGTGTATATCTATGTGATTTTTCCGAGAAAGATATACAAATGTATACAGGTTGTATATAGAGGGTGTACAGGTAGAAATAGGCTAAAATAGGCCCATGTAACCAAGTTTGAGCTGGACAGACTTTGTGGGCCAAAATAGGGGCCCTATTTCTCGAATCTTTCCCTTTAATTCCTTGTAATTATATTTTGGGAAAAGGACACTCTATAACACTTTTTAAAACAAATAGCCAAAGTTTGAAAACTTTCCAAAAAATGACCAGTCAGATATACTATTTCCGCTTTATAACCGTTTCCTAATTTGGGTCATTTTGACCTACGTAGTCCATATACAGTCCATATATAATAGTGATACACTTTATATACAATACTGATACAGTATTCAACTTAGGCAATTTGGTCCTTTTAAAAATATTTTAATTTTTTTTTGCTATAAATTTTTTAACTGATCAAATATTTTGCTTTTTTATATTGTTTAGAAATAATAATTAAATTATATAAAAATGATATAATAGTTAAATAGAATATGTATCTATATAACATATATGTATAGAAATTGTATAGTTCTATCAAATATGTATATCTATAAAACATATATAAAAAATATATAGAAAGTGTGTGAAAATTATATAATTGTTGTATAAAAGGTGTAAAAAAATGTACAGTTATTGTATAAATTGTGTATCAAAAATGTATAATTTTCGTATAGAATATTTATATGTATAAGATTTGTATAGACACTGCATAGAAGGTGTGTAGAAACGATATAGAACAAGTCAGTAAATTGAAATGGCTAGAAAGTGAAATTTAAATTCCATGGTCATTTTCATGGAAATAGTTTAATTTGAAGTGTCGTTTCTGTCTTTTTCCCTATTTTGTTATAATTAACACTAACTCCTTAGACTTTTTTGAATCTAATTGAATTTCGTCAAGTAGAGTTGCTATGTTTTTATAAAACAATCGTCTTTATAAAATCGTGGTTAATTTGGATAATTTCCTATTAAGTTTTTTTTAATGCATGTCTTTGACCAAAAATAAATATTCAAATTTCTTACTTATGTAAAAAAGAAAAACTCCTTTTAGAAAATCAAAAAATGGTTCTTCAAGTATGATCTTTTCAAAAGTTAGTCAATCATAAAAATTGCTTTAAACAGATCGGACAACCGCGAGTTAGCAGATACTCTTGGTGTCTTAAACCTTCAAAGAGTATTAATAGAAATCGCTTATCCACATCTCTTGAACTTTGAGATTTTACTATTTTAAATCTTTAAAGTTCACTTAAGGTTTTCTTGATTTTCCTTTAAAATTAATCAAGTGGCTTTGAAATATTTTCTTGACTTTCAAATTAAAACAAGTCATTTTTTTTTTTTTTGCAAAAGAAACACCACTGCTGCAAACTATAAAATATGGGTGGGTTAGATCTTCTCCTACACTTTCAGCTTCCCCAAAGCATATGCAATCACATTCTTGTTCTTCTTCAAAACAACACCCAAACCAGATCATGAAACACCACAATACATGATAAAATATTTACCTTTGATTGGCAAGATAAGAATAAGAGTTGAAGATAGAAAAGTCTTGAGATTTTGAAAGCTCTCCTTATATTCATCATTCCTTACAAAGGATACTCTTTCTAATTCAAATGGGTCATATTGGAAGCAATGAATGTGAACCCTTTCATAAACTAGCGATAATAGCTGGCTAGCCCCACAAAACTACAAATCTCTATCTCATTGGTTGGTCTAGCGCGATTTATAATATTCTCAATTTCCTATGGTTCTACCATAACTCCTTCTTTAGATAGCACATGCCCCAACAAAGACACTACAGTCAACCGAAACTCACACTTGGAATACTTACCATGAAGTTGTTTCTCATTAATAAACCCCAACAGAATATGCTAGTGAGCTTCATGTTCCTTATTACTCTTAGAGTAGATCAAGATGTCATCAATGAAAACAATAATAAATGAATCCAAACAAGGTTGGAATACTCTATTCATTCAAACCATCAAAGTGGTTGGGGCAATATTCAATCCAAAAGACATAACTAAGAACTCATAATGGCCATAACGAGTTTGCAAGGCGATTATTGGAATGTCCTCTGCCTGAAGCTTAAGTTGATGATAACCCAATCTTAAATCAAATTTAGAAAACATTGCAACACTCTACAACTGTTGAACAAGTAATCAATGCATGGAAAAAGATATTTATAATGAATTCCCACCTTATTCAATTGTTGGTAGTCTATATACATATGCAATCTATAACCTTTCTTCTTATAAAAAGCACAAGAGCCCTTCAAGGAGAAGTACTAGGATAAATGAAACCCTTACCCAACAACACCTACAAATGATATTTCAATTCCCTGAACACTATTGAATCCATTCTATAAAGAAGAATAGAAATATGGTGAGTGCGCCGCTCTAAGTCTATGCAAAATTCAATGTCACAGTCAGGCGGCATTCCTAGAAGGATTATCAAGGAAATACCAAAATTAAAGCAATAGGACAGATTCTAGCATTATCATCCTAAGATGGGCTAGAAACACCCAAAAAACCCTTTAACTAGCTTTTGGGCACGAATAGCATAAATAAATCTCAAGGGAGCAGGCCTACAAACACCCTCCTACTCTATTCTTTCTATTTGGGGCATATTTAATGTGGCAGTCTTAGCCTAACAATCAATAATAACATGGTAAAGAGATAACCAACTCATCCCTAAAATAATATCAAAATCCTCCATGTCTTAAATCACTAAGTCTGCTAAAGTTTTATATCTGTAAAAACTATAAGTCAATCCGAATAAACCTAATCAATACACATAAAAAGCCCAACTAAAGTAGATACATACATAGATGCATTAAGTATTTCACAAGTCAAATCCCAACCCAAAGCAAACCTTGCGGACACATAAGAAAAAGTAAACCCTAGATCAAATAACACAGAATTCATATGAATATAGACAAGAATGGTACCTATAAGCACAACATCAGAAACCTTAGCTTCAGGATAACCCAGAACTGTATACAGATGAGTTTTATCACCATCCGAATCACCGTCTCTACAAAACTGTGCTCTGTTCCAACCAATTTTTTCTCCGCCATGGTTGGCTTAATGGCCAAATCTACAACCACTACAACTATCCTATAGACACCTCTACCATTACCTCTCTCACCATGATAGACTTGAACAAAATTTCTAGAAGTTGGTTTTTGAGTCAATTGACCTACAAAAATACAATTAGGATAATTCCTTCAATATGACCCACTCCTCCATACACAGAACATCTAATATATATAGTAGGCCGTTGAACTAAAAACATTGAAGGTGTATAAATGTTTACCATAAAAGATTAATAACTAACCCCTAATGAGCCCCCAATAGACACATGCATAGCTGAATGAATCAGTTTAGTAAATCAACCTTACAAACATGACCCCGTGAATAAGAACCACTAAAATGGATCAATTTTTGGGCTCTCTTCTCCTTTGCTCTAATACTAACTTCTTGTCTCACCCCTTCCACTTTCTTAACAGACTCCATCACCTCCTAAAAAGTTTTTTTAGAAGAAGCCACTTAAAGACCTATGTTCAAACCCTTTATGAATATCTAATTCTTTCCTCTTGTGTAGTTATCAACTACAAAGAATACAAGGGCAGTACATGCAATTTGGCCTTGTAGACCGCCATAAAAACATCACCTAACTCAATCCTTAAAAACTCATCCTTATTTCTATCATAAAAGGTACAAGGCACATATTTCTAAATAAACACATTCTAAAATTAAAACCAAATTAGTAGAGGTAAAATAGCCCTACACTCATCAAAAGATCTCCCTATTTATTGACCTCCCGTTGTAACTAAAACATACATAAATTATACCCTATATTTCTCCATAATACTCATCTTATGTAGATACTCATGATAGTTAATAAAAAAATTCATACACATCCTCTAACTAAGCACCTTAAAGCACTAAAGGTTTTAATTTTAGAAACTTACAAAATAGATCATGATTATGCCCATCATAATAGTGCCCAATACCTACTGGGAATCACTTTTAACATTCTCATCCATATAAAGTGGTATAGTAGTGGCATGCTACACAACTAGAGTTAGGAAGGCCGAAACTTTCTATATCTCTAGTTCCAGCTAACTACTCAAAAATCCAAACACATATTGTATACCCATTGAGAATAGAGGCACTTAAGTTGCACCACCCTACACAGGCATAGCATTTCCTAGAATTAGAAGCTCTTCTTCAACTATCACTTCCTCATCCAAAACTAAGTCTAAATCAACCTCATGTAGGGAAGGGGATAGTGATCTCTATCGAGCAAGTCTTCTGGTTGCCTAGGCTTCACCACTGATGGGTACTACCCTTTATACTCTTTTTCTACCCTTTTTTTCTCACCATATATCTGCCTAAAATAGTGAACCCAGTTTCTGTTCTAGGTATTACTGCTTCTCCTCTAACTAAATGAGTATTCACCCATCCATGAAACACAAATGAAAGATGTCAAATAGCAATTTGGATCACTAGATACTAATAGGAATAAAGTACTATCATGAACAAAAGAAAGAAGTAAAAGTTTTTCCTAAAGTCTTGTAGCCTCTTAAAGAAAAGTAAAGACATCTCTGTACCATTTCATAGGACTCTATTAGCCCCATTCTTGTATAAAAAATCTAGTGCTTTGATACCATCTTTGTTACAACCTAAAGGTCATAAGTGGTACCCATGTTAACTCTGTTATGAAAGAACCAATCAACCCCACCCTTAAGAAGAAATTTATCCTTGCACCTAATAATTTACTAATAAAAAAAAAGATTATTAACTTTTACCTGACAGGTACTATAATTCAATCTTATAACTACATTTATTCTAACATATCCAAAAAATATGTGAAAGTATCTCACCATACATCTAAAAGTCATTATACAAGAACTACTAAATAAAAACCAATGTCTAAAACATAACCAATAAACTAAAATACATAGGAAGTCATTGACCAAAAATAAAGGACATGAACTAGAAAAAGATCCAATGGTTTCCCCACATGATTCTCACCTTTGAATCAAAGTTGACATTAGGAACTAGAGCCAAGGTCTTATCTCCAATGCAACACTCTCTACCTTAAACAAAAAAAGGGGCACAGGTAATATTAGTATAAAAATAGTGCAGTGGTAGGCATCATCATCTAACTTAACTCAACACTATACAAATAGATAAGTTAAATGAATGTAAGAAACAATCAAGACACAACTCATAATAAACTTAACATTTAAACTCGTGTTCATAAACACCTAAACTTATAACACAAATAGTTATTTTTTTTATATTAATTATTTTCAAGTTATTCATACCAATCACTTACACTTAGACAATTCAGTCAATAATAGTCAATAGACAATCACATGTGTGATGCAAAGACTAAATGTATGAATAGATAATGTACATGTATACTAGGGTCAGAAGGGTCCCTTAGTTATGAACTGCGGGGGATGAGCTCAGTCCATGTACCATACCAGCGTACTTGATCCCAATATAAATTTGTGTTAGCATGACACTCAATCCCAATTTCATCAAAGATGGGTAAAACCAAAAAGACATTCTAAATGTACAATAACAACCAATATTAATGTTTATACTGCCAAAACATTACTTTCAAATTAATTATTTCAACTTAGCTTTAGAATTATCTTAAGCAATAATCACAAACATACCCAAAGATTAATAATAACTATTCAACTCAAATATACGCATAGAGTCAAATCAAGTCTATAACTATATTTAACCATAACCAACCTTGTATCCTTTTCTTGGCCAAAGACTTTTATTTTCTTGCAATTTCCACTCGTCTTAGTATAAAAACAACTAATAAGGATGATTAGATATACAATCCCCCCACTTTTAGGCATTATAAACCCAACCCCATTAATTTTAACATATGAACTTCACCTAGTTCATCATTATAGGGTTTTCTATCCTTGAATCTCTTCAAATTCCCAATATTTCATGATTACAATAAATAATCCTATGCTAGGAAGTGATTTCTAACAACCTAGAGTGAGTAATAATGGAATTTAAGCTATTCTTAACCAATTTCTATTAATTTATAATCCTAGGGTTAAACCTCTATTTTCAACCATGATCATGGTCCTTATAATTCTAAGAATCTAAGGGAATAATCACAAATTTCAATTATAAAGAAACATTACCTTAAAGATGGAAAACCCAAATGGTCAAAATTGACTTCTCTCAAACTTAGATGAAAATAGAAATAAATTGGAATGAAAAATCTACTTTTCTTATTTAGCTGGAAATTTTGCAAGGTTATCATTGCAAGGGTAGATTCACTGTTGCAATGACATATCGATTAATGTGGTAGATGCTCTTAGAAGGCTTTCTATGGGTAGTATTGCTCATGTAAAGGATGAGAAGAAAGAATTTATTTTTGTGATATTCACAGGTGAGCGAATTGGAAGTACGATTGGTTGATTCGGCCAAAGGTAGTGGCATGGTTCAGAATCTTTTTTAGTTGAAAAATTAAAGGCAAATCAAGATAACTATCCTATTTTACTTAAGCTCAAGGAAGAATTTCAAATCTAGAGCGTTGAGGTTTCCTCCTAAGGAAGAGATGGTGTTCTTTATTGTCCGGGAAGATTATGTGTTCTAGATATTGAGGACTTGAGATACTATGTGCTGACAAAAGTTTCTAGTTATCAGTAATCTATTTACCCTGGAGCAACTAAAATATACTATGATCTACATGAGTTTTATTGGTGGAATTGCATGAAAAATAATCTAATCGAATTTGTGGCTAAGTGTCCAAATTACCAACGGGTTAAGGCTGAGCACTAGAGACCAAGTAGTATGACTCAAAATATTAGTATTCCTACTTAGAAGTGGGAAATATAGATATAGACTTCATTATAGGGTTGCCTCATACTCGCTGATGACATGATTTTATTTGGGTTATTATGGACTAGATGATTAAGTCAATACATTTCCTGCTAGTTAACATTATATATTCATCTAAAGACTATGCTAGACGTTATCTTAGAGATTTGGTTAAGTAGATAGGAGTCCTTTGACTATCATCTTTTTATGGGTATACAATATGCTTCATAGTTCTGGAAGTCTTTTTAAGAAGGGTCTTAGTATCCAAGTTTATCTTAGCACAACTTTCATCTTCAGAGTAGACCATTCAGACCTTAAGGATATGTTGATAGCTTTTGTGATTGATTTCAAGGGTAGTTAGGATGATCACTTTCATTTGATTGAGTTTGCCTATAATAACAGTTATCACTCCAGTATTTAGATAGCCCCATTTAAAGATCTTTCTGGTAGGAGGTGTAAATCTCCTATTGGTTGCTTAAAGGTTGTTGACTCTACCTTGATAGGACCTGATTCAATCATGAGGCAATGGACAAAGTGCAGCTAATTAAAGAGAGGCTGAAGATAGCTCAAAGTCATTAGAAATCCTATGCAAATATGAGGAGAAAAAATATTAAGTTTACATATAATAATAGGGTTTACTTAAAAATTTAACCTATGAAAGAAGAGATTAGATATGGCAAGAAAGGAAACTCAGTCCCCAGTATGTTGGTCCTTATAGTATTTTGAGGCGTATTAGCAATGTGGCCCATAAGTTGACTTTTCTGCAGATTTAGCATTGGTGCATCCAGTTTTGCATAATTATTGAAGAAATGCATTGGTGACCCAGCTTTAGTTGCACCTTTAGCGAGTGTGGGTGTGAAAGATACTTTCTTACAAGGAAGTTCCTATTAAAAGTCAGGTTTGTAAATTAAGGAACAAAGAAGCCAGTTGGATGAAAGTTCTTTGGATTTTGAGGCGCATTAGCAATGTGGACCATAAGTTGACTTTTCTGCAGATTTAGCATTGGTGCATCCAGTTTTGTGCGATTATTGAAGAAATGCATTGGTGACCCAGCTTTAGTTGCACCTTTAGAGAGTGTGGGTGTGAAAGATATCCTCTCTTATAGGGAAGTTCCTATTAAGATTCTTGACAGCTAGGTTGGGTAAATTGAGGAACAAAGAAGCCAGTTAGATGAAAGTTCTTTGGAGGAATTAGCTAGTTGAGGGATCAACTTGGGAAGAAGAAGTAGATATGATAACCAAGTACCCTTATCTTTTTCCTTTGAATTCAGTTCTAACTTGAGGTTACAGTTTCCTCCTTATTACTTCTCTCGATCTCATGTCACTTAATTACTAACATTTCTTAGGTTTGATATTCAAGTTATGTCCCAGTTTGATATTTAGTTATCATGTCAGTATTCAACTTTTAGAACTTATTTTAGGTTTGCAACTCCTTCCCTATCTTTTCTGCCTAGTTAGTCTTTATTCGAGAATAAATGATCACACAGAGGAGATATTATAACACCCCAAAATTCTAAACTAAGATCTTAGTCATTCTCTAAGCACATATAAAACTAAACCCAATGATTTCCTAGTGTGACAAGTTCTTTGTATATGAATTAAGGTCATAAGGTACTTCTACCTCAAAGTTAAGTTGAAATCTTCCTTACAAATAGAGTATTCATATTAGATTTTACTTTTAATTTTAAATGAGCATAAATCCTAAAATATATAGAGTTTTATAGCTTAAGCCCTACCAAATTAAAGGACTATGAGTCTTCTCTCCAATGTTACCAACCGCTTATAAATTCAATTTTAGAGTAAGAAGTTATCACCATCTTAGTAAAGTATAGTCAAGCTATCAGATATGATGACCCATGTAATGAACCATTGTTTCTTAGGACAAATCCTCATATATGTTCATTTTTAGAGAAGCCACAAAGTCTTGAAAGTGAGAAAAAACACCTTAGAAGCCACAAGAGAAACCAATGACCTATTAAAGAACCAAAGAAGTATCCCATTAGCTGCTTGATGAAGTCCAAAGAACCCTCATGAACTATCAGTAGCAATGACCAGATCCAACGACCTATTGGTTGATAGGACGGGCCATTGGATGGTCCATCAGTTGCTCACACTAGCTTTTTAGTTACAATTATTAAAGGGTAACCGATATTTTCCTACTATGTAATCCCCCATAATATGTTGTTTTGGATATCCCAAAGGAAATACTTAAGTCTAAACTAATCCTTCATTCCCCAAAAACTCATGTAATCACTTAGAGTACAATCAGAAACAGACAATTAAACTTTCTCCTTAACCAATAAGCTAGGGTTCTTCACTTTCAAGATCAAAGATGCAATTAAACTTTCTTCTCAACTAAGAAGCTAGGGTTCTTCACTTTCAAGATTCAAAGCCAGAGTTAGTCGGTATTTTACTTCTAGGTATGTGGGATTTAAGAAAGGGTTTTCTTTTGGATTTGTGTCCCAACAAGTTTCTATTATAACTTCAAATTCAGATATCATGATTTAGGATTTATGCCCAATTATGCATATTTTCTTGAATGTTAGTTTCTTTATGTTTTTATATGATTTTAATTCTTGTTAAAGTAATTATGTATGAATTTTTACAAGTGATTTCTATTCTCAAGATATGGCAGTGATTTGGCATTATGAGAGATCTTAACTTATTTTAGTATTATTTGGCATGTTATGAACATACGATCCCAGTATACTTGATTTCCATACCAATATACATGAATGATTTCAGCTTACTCCTAAAGTATAATTTTAGTTTAGATAGGTTCTGACCTCAGTCACAAAGCCTCAGTTTTGGTAAGCAACGTCGGTATTTTCAAATAATATAGACCTTTAAAGTTCTTTCAAATAAAATGTTCCAATTTAGTTTCAGAACATTAGTACTTTATGGCTATCTAGGATGGTCATTCACCCATCAGTATAGGTTGATACCTTTGGTTAAAGTCCCTAAGTCCCAAAATTACATTTCCAGCATAGGTTATTAAAGGTCACCCACCAAGTGAGACTGATACCTTAGTCAAATGGACATCGGTTAGTGGATCCACATTAGTCAATGCTTGTACCATTAGAAGTGTTTTTACAATTCATTTATCTTCTTCACCCAGTTATTCAATCTTACTTTAGAAATTATAGCATATACTAAGCCATGGGTTATTTTGGTGTCACCTATGATGCTAAGCATTGTGTTGTGACTGGGGTGTATTCTCAAATCGTGACACCAAAATGAAAAGTTAGGGTTATTTTTGCTTTTCATGCACAAAAGCTATGTAAGAGGGGGTGTTAGGCATTTCAAGCCCATCTTTGGGGTGATAGTACTGTAGTCCCTCTTATTGCTTCAATTTTGGTGTTATGTGAATTTATAAAAGTGCTTCCTGATGATCTTCTTGAGATTCCACCTAACTGTGACTATAACTTTTGCATAGACTTAGAGTCGGGCACTCGCCCTATTTCCATTCCTCTTTATAAGAATGTACTGATAGAGTTAAAGAAACTAAAATCTCAGTTGCAAGATTTGTTGTGGAAAGGTTTTATCCATCCTAGTACTTCTCTGTGGAGTGTTCCCGTGCTTTTTGTTAAGAAGAAAGATAGTAGTATGTAGACGTATATAGACTACTAACATTTGAATAAGGTAATAATTCATAATAATTATCCTTTTCTTAGGATGGATAACTTGTTTGATCAATGGTAGGGTGCCATGGTGTTTTCTAAAATTGAATTTAATGTCAGGTTATCATCATCTTAAGATTCAGGTATGGGATATCTCAAAGACTACCTTCCGAACTTGTTGTGGTCATTATAAGTTTGTGGCTGTATTTTTTTGCTTGACCAATACCTTAGTTGTCTTTATAGGTTTCGTGAATGAAGTATTCAAACATTAATTGAATTCATTCAGAATTATCTTCGTTGATGATATATTGGTCTAATCTATAAGTAACGAAGAGCATAAAGTTCACTTGCATACCATGTTAGGGTGGATTAAGGAGAAGCTACTGACACGACCCAAATCCCGGGCCATATCATATGGGCACCTCAAGCTCACATGAATCGGAGGCCGCCTCAATAACTTAACCCAAGCGTCTCATCATACAATAGGTGTCGAAGGAACTCTTACTCACAAGTTAAGATTTGAGGAAATAATATCATAAGTCAACATTAGATTTATAGTAACTAACTCAAATCCAAGTTCAGAATTGTTCACAATACCTCTATACAATGAACTCAATAAATTTATATGTCAGGATAAGCCCCTGACAATAGCCAAACCGAGTCTTAAAGAGATCAAGTCTAAAGATAAGAGACTAAGAGGTACATGTCTTCCGAAGTAAGGAAGCTCACCACTTCAAGTCAATGCATGAACCGCTTCAATTACCTAATCACTGCGTGGGAAGAGAAAAAGATGCTCTGGCCCCTATTTCGCATGGGAACATAACTCTCGGAGACGGTTAGCGATTGGAATGCTAGCATGTAACTCAAGGATAAGTGATAAAATAACAACATCAATCAATAACAAGTTAATATATCACAATTTATCTCATTCATACACTTATCCATACATATAGGTATATCACATGCCAATCAAAGGAACAAGTCTCATCAATCATGCTTCAAGTACTCAATCATCATTCATGAAATGGAGGACTACGACCTCCCACACTTATAGCCTCAAACATTCTCAATAGGCAAGGGACTCTAACCCTATTCACATTATCAGGGGACTTTAACCATACGCACTCATTCATTAGTCAAGGACTTTAACCATATATACATTCACACAAACAAGGGACTCTAACCCTATACGTAATCATCTAGGCAAGGGAATCCAACCTCGTGCCCGCTTATTAGACAAGGGACTATAACCACATGTCTCATTTGGACTTTAACCATAAGTCGTGTCCTTCAGCGAGTTGCTTTGACTTCAAGAGATCTCTTTAAGAATGGGACTTTAACCTCGAGCAATATAATCAGGCAAGGGACTTCAACCTCAAGCCATTCATAAGGAAAGGGACTTTGACCTCAAGCCATCACAACTATCATTTGTTGGCAATTAGGACTTTAACCCTTTTTCCCATGCATCCATATACATCCAATACAACATTTAAGGACTTTAACCATTTTGGCCAATTCAACACTATACATGACCATATGGTCATTATGGGAGCCTTCATTGCTCAACCATTTCAATAGGACAATGCCTTAACTTAATTCAACATACCATGAAAATTATGGTCATCAAGACCCCTACACAAGTCTATACCACATTCTTACCACACTTGGGTTCAACCCACAATTTAAGGTCATCTTTATATCTAGGCACTTTACCTTTTTACTAGCCATAACAAGGTTATCAATTTCATTACACTTGGTTCATAATTCCTTTAGCATATTATTATTCAATCATCCATGTTCATTGGGCTATTTCCCTAGTTCTATACATCAACAACATATGACTAGACAACTCACTTAGACATTTTCACAAACACCTTGGGTGCATACCTTCAACAAGGCCATTTTCATGGTAGATATTATCAAGATTAGAGTTACTCAAGACCCTCATGTTAATCCACATACAACAAGCACCCATATATGAAGTTCATCATTAATATCACATACAAACTTAAGTCTAAGAAAGATTCAACATCACACGTCATTAGGCAATAAAACCCTTTTCATTTGATTTCAAAACCACCATGTACACTTACTAATCCAACTGTGAAATACATGGGCTTAGAGATATTTAAAGAGGGGAAGATATACATGCCTTAAACAAGATGACACACCAACAATCTTGGCTTCTTCTTGTCACTAGATGAGATCCCTCCAAACCCTAGCCTCCAATCTTGCTTCAAAATGTTTTTTTAGAGTTTTCGAAATGTTTGAGCCTTGTAAATAAAGACTTGGAAGGATACAATGCCTTATATAGTGAGAGGTTTTAGGGTTTTAGGAAAGGAAAATGATCAGAAGGTCCTTAGTTACAAGTTGAAAAGTTCACTCGTGCAGGGGTACGACTCCTCTATATGGTTCCCATAGTGATTGTACTCTAGGGAACGAGTGGTACCCTAAATTGTACCCTAGGCTTCTCCTAGGTCAACCATACTATTTTGGGTATGAGTGAGAACCTTTGAGTAGTAACCAAAGGGTACGACTCACCCCCTAGTCGTATACACAAACCGTATACCAAATAGTCCACTCTAAATAGAGACTATCCTCTATACGATTAAGTTGCATACGAATCGTATGCATGGGCATGATCAAGAAAAAGTCATGTCGTATACAAAATAGTATGATACCCCCATGGACTAATCAAAGTATGAAATGGGGGAAAGGTGGATACGAGTTGATACCAATGGTACGACTCAAGTCTCTAGTCGTATCCAACTCAGAAACACAAAAATGAAGTTGTTTTTTAATGGTTCATGTCTTGGTGTTTCTATTCTCCCCCACTTGGATCATTCGTCTGCGAATGATGGGAAAGCCATGCATAAACATAAGTTAACATATCAATATACATTAAATCGACCCTTACACAATTTGGAAACACGCATACAACAAAGATATAATGCAACACATATCATGATCATCATCAATCAATAATTTGTTTCATTGGACTTGGGACTCAAACACATTACTCATCAAACACTTACTCATTTCATAACTTAGGGACTTCAACCCATTAAATTTTATTGGTATCAAGCAATTCAAAGCATTGCGGACTTTAATCCTTCACCTATCAAAGACATGAATCAACTTAAGGTACTAGGGACTTAAACCCATCACAATAAGGCACACATAGCTTGAAAGCATTAGAGACTTGAACTCATGGTCTAACAAGACATAACCAATTCAAACTTGGGGACTTTAACCCAAGGCATTAAACATTGGGGACTTCAGCCCATTGTCTATAAATGACATAAATCAAGCAAGGAGATCTAACACATACATCCATCACAAGCTTCCGAAATGGGTAATAAATGTGGGTACTTGGATTTTATGTCCTCTTCCGCTCTCAAGTAGCTTTCTCATACTTTTGGTTCCTCCATAGGACCTTCACTGAAGCCACCTCTTTCATTTGTAATCGGCAAATTTATCAATCCAAGATCCTCATCGGGACCTCCTTACAAGACAAAGAGTCTGAGAAACCAACATCTTTTGAGGGACAACTAAAGAAGGATCACCCACACATTTTCGTAATATAGAGACATGGAAAACCTGGTGAATGGAGTCCATACTAGAAAGCAACTCCAACTCATAGGCAACATTACTAACCCTCTTCACAATGAAGTAGGGACCAACATACCGGGGACTAAGCTTCCCCTTTTTGCCAAACCATATCTCTCCTTTCATGGGAGATACTTTCAAGAATACCCAATCGCCCACATTAAACTCTAAGTCCCTACACCTTATATTTGCATAGGACTTTTGGCGACTTTGAACTAGTTTTCAATCTATCACGAATCACTTTCACCTTCTCAAAGGCTTGGTAAACTAAATTAGGGCCAAGCAACTTACCCTGACCAACTTCATACCACCTAATAGGAGATCGACATTTTCTACCATACAATGCCTCAAAAGGCTCAATGCCAATACTAGAGTGGTTATTATTATTATAAGCAAACTCAATCAAAGGCAAGTGGTCATACCAACAACCACCATAATCAATCACACAAGCCGACAATATATCCTCTAATGTTTGGATAGTTCTCTTCACTTATCCATCCTTTTGAGGGTGAAAAGTGGTACTAAGGCAAAACTTAGTCCCCAAACCTCTTTGGAATGACTTCCAAAAGTAGGATGAAAATAGAGGACCACGATTCGAGATAATAAACACCAGAGCACTGTGCAACTTCACAATATCTGCTAGATACAACTTAGCATAATCTTCTGCCGAGAAATTAGTTCTCACAGGCAAGAAATAGGCTAACTTGGTTATTCTATCAACAATGACCTAAATGAAATCAGATTGATTCCGAGATCTAGGAAGACCGGTAATGAAATCCCTATTAATCTCCTCCCATTTCTAATCGAGAAACACAATCTCTTGGCATAGACCACTGAGCTTCATGTAACACCCTAAGAGTACACCTTGGATGTCACACGGTTCTTATGACCCTGAAGGACCATAAGCTAACCCATGACTAGTACTTGCTGTGAATACTTAATAATAATCATAAAACATATGCCAAAGTGAAGCTGAAGATGCCATAAGGTCCATAATACAAGAAATAAATACTAAGTACATCTGTAGAAGAACTGCTAACTGAAAAATATCTGAAAGCCTCTAAACATCTGAAATAAAAGAGTTGATGGGAAGTAATAAATGAATAAATAAGCATCACGTCCTCGATGGATGAGGACTCACTACTGTAGTTACGGCTGATTTACTGATCTGGCTAAGTACGGTCAGGAACCCGAGCGTTCGAACCTATTATATGAGACATCATAGCACAAATAGAGTATGTGCCAGTACATTGAATGTACTTGTATGCTAGGTGAGGTTAGTCTAACATGGATGATTTTATGTGCTTGAGTAATAATTACTAAATATCATAAAGTTACTAGATAAGAGTATATGTAAGACTGGGACTACTGAAAGTACTGAACATACAATACTAAGCATATATCGTCTGTCTAAATTAGACTAAAACTAAAGTACTGAGTTTCTGATAAATTAATAACTAATAACTGTAAGTCATGATCATGTAGAACTAAACTGAGTTCTGTACTGAATACTGAATAGTGAATATAAATACTGAAACTAAGACTGTGGGAGTTATCATCTAACCAACATTCCCCAATTAGACTGATTTGGGGTCTAACTTGTAACCTTAGTTAAAAGGGTGTTAGCACCGTGCTACGGGTTACTAACACTTGCTGGGTCAACCCTCATCTGGGAGGAAGACTCATGAGAAGTATATTGTTACGTCAACCTTAGTCTAGCAGGATGACGATTTACCCTTTGCTGGCTATGTAGTTCTCTAACTCAGGGACCGCTACTAAGGGTCAAACCCTATCCTGGCAGGAATGCCCCCATCCCTGGGTTCACTCGATGCTGAATCCTACTCCTAACTAAATCGACACTAGAACTGATCACTAGACTGTACTAGGCTTGACTGAACTCACACTAACTCTATTAACTAACCGAATGCTACTATTTGGGATACTATGAAATCATTCTATTTTGACTAGAGACTGGATAAACAGCTAATTTTGGGTATTCAATACCCCCAGGACTTAACATAGATAATAGAACTATATCTCAACTTTAAAAGCATCACACTTAGTTTACCATGCATAATTCGTTCACATAGACATTTGTCAATCACCTAGGATGCATAATTCTTATACATGAAAATGAGCAATATATGAATGTCATGACTACCACATTCAACATCACAATTCAAAGATTTAACATGAGGGCTACATAAATCAACACATATTCTAGTTTATTTACATGAAACTAAAATCTTATTAGCTTGAAACCCACACAACAACACATACATGAATACAATTCCATTCAAGAAGGTAAATTATAATCTAAGTTTTGAAAAAGGATTCTTGAACTCCAAGGGTGGAAGGAACCCAAGGATGAACACATAACATACCTTGGTTTTTGAATTTATTAGAATTGTTAGTGAGTCCTTGAGACTTGGACTTGAATTTGATGAACCTAGGGTTTTTTTCTTAAGAGGTTTTTGTGAAAAAGTGAGTGAATTTGCCTTTTGAGTGGCTTAATTTTGTGTTATGTCTGAATAATGCAAGGGAAAATGACCTAATCACCCCCACAAACCCATAATTTAATAATCCAAACTTGCCCAGTGATGTGGCAGGTGACGCATTGCATCGATAGTATCGACGCAATTACTGACGCAAAGCGTCGATAGTGATGATGCAATAGCCGATGCGATGCGTCTTGATCGTGTCGGCTCACTATTTTGGTCATCCAAACATGTCTCAAACGATGTCCAATAATTCTAAAACTCACCCAATATGACCTATAGACAACCTTGATCATGAATCGATTTAAAAATCGACAATCTAAAGTCGGGAAGATTGGAAATAAGATAATTGAAATATCGAGGCCAAAAATAAGACTAAGTTTTAACTTTTAGCTGAAATTTTTGTAAGTCTGGGACCTCTTTTGGCATGCTATATAGGACTGAGATGGACTAGGACTTTATGGGGTTTTACACCATGTGCTCAACTTTCACTTGTTGACACACCATACACTTGGCCACATAGCTAGCAAAATCACGCTTTATTTTATTCCACCAATATAACTCTCTAAGGTCATGATACATCTTGGTGGAACCGAGATGAATATCATAATGGTCTCTATGACCCTTTACCTCAATCCATTAGTGTTGGAAACATATAGCCTACCTTGGTACCTCAATATACCATCACCACCAATCAAAAAGTTTGTGACCTTATGTTGACCCACATTATTCTTGATCTTCATCAAGTCGGGGTCCAATACTCATTTCTCCTTTATCTCAACAATAAGAAACGATTAAGATACCGGATGCACAAATACACCACTATCCCTAGAGTCCGCAAGTCAAACTATAAGATTTTCCAAACAATGAATATCCTTCACCAATTCTCACTTATCCTCATCTATATAGGACAAACTTTCCAAGGACACATGGCTAAGAGCATCGACGACTACATTCGCCTTACCCGAATGGTAATAAACACTCATATCATTGTCCTTTAATAGCTCAAGCCACCTTTTTTGTCGAATATTAAACTCCTTTTGAGTAAACACATATTGGAGGCTCTTATGATCGGAAAAGATATCAACATGAACATCATAGATATAATGCCACTAAATTTTCAAAGCAAAAACCACGGCTAATAACTCTAAGTCATGGGTGGGGTAGTTCTTTTCATGAACTTTTCATTGACTAAAAGCATAGGGAACCACCCTACTATGTTGCATTAACACGCAACCAAGACCGATATGAGAAGCATCACAATACACCACAAAACCATCACTACCCTCATGCAAGGTCAAAACCGGAGTCGAAGTCAATTTATCTTTCAACTTCCTAAAAATACCCTCACACACATTGAACCATAAGAACTTGACCTTCTTTAGGGTCAACTTAGTCAATGGGGCAACTATAGTGGAAAAACTCCCCACGAACCTTTTATAATAATCGGCTAGATCTAAGAAGCTCCGAATATAAGATGGAGTCATGGGTCTAGGCCACTTCTTAACCGCTTAAACCTTTTAGAGATCTACCATAATAAATTACTAGAGATGACATGACAAAGAAAAGCTACGACTTTCAAACAAAACTCACACTTGGAGAACTTGGCATACAAACAATAATCCTTCAAAGTTTGCAACACAGCACAGAGGTGATCTATATGTCTGCCTCACTCTTAGAATACACTAAGATATCAACAATGAAGACAATAACAAACATATCCAAGAATAGAAGAAAGACCCTATTCATCAAACCTATGAATGTCACCGGGGCATTGGTCAACCTAAAGGACATGACAAGAAACTTATAGTGACCATATCGGGTTTTAAAGACAATCTTAAGGATATACGCATCACTAATCTTAAGCTGATGATAACCCGATCTAAGATCAATCTTAGAGAAACTCTTCGCACCCTGCAGTTGATCAAACAAATCATTGATCCTAGGAAAAGGATACTTATTCTTTACGGTCACTTTGTTCAACTGACGATAATAAATATACATACAAAGGGAACAATCATTCTTGAGCATGAACAACATGGGATCACCCCACGAAGATGAACTAGGGCGTATAAAAACCTTATCTAAGAGGTCTTTCATTTGCTCCTTAAGCTCTTTTATCTTTGCCGAAGCCATTCCATAAGGAGGGATAAAAATCGAATGGGTTTCTGAAACAAGATCGATCCTAAAATCAATCTCCCTATTGAAAAGATCATTGGGAAACACCTCGAGAAACTCATTCACCACGAGAATAGATTCTAAGGAATGCTCTTCCGAGTTGGAATCCTCAACTTGGACTAAATGATACAAACACGCCTTCAAAGTCAACTTTTGAGCTTTAAGATAAGAAATGAATCTTCCCTTAGGAACTAGAGAACTACCTTCCTATACAATGGTGGGCTCATTAGGGAATTTGAACATGACCTTATGGGTCTGACAATCTAAGGTAGCATAGCAGGAGTGCAACCAGTCCATCCCTAAAATGACATCAAAATCAACCACGTCTAACTCTATCAAGTCTATAAGGGTATCCCTACCACCAACTAATATCACACACCCCTTATAGACTCTTCTAACAACCACAAGGTCTCCGACTAAGGTAGAAACAAAAAAGGGAACTGACAGACTCTCAGGACCAGAATCAAGATACACAGCCACATACGGGGTCATATAAGAAAGAGAAGACCCTGGATCAAGCAAACAATACACATCACAAGATAAAAGTCTCAACATACCTGTGACAACATTGGGAGATGCCTCAGAATCCTGGCGAGTAGCAAGCGCAAACAAGCGATTTTGACCAACACTGGTGCCAGAAATAGAAGCAAAGAGAGACATAGCACTTTTGGTAAGGGAAGAAGTAGAGTAGCCACAGGAGCCCTATTAGACCAAGAAGTTGTTGGAGAGCATCACTCATGATTCATATGCCCAACCTAACCATAATGGTAACACCGGTTTCTCCCTTTCTCATACTAACAATGATGACTCTGACTACAGAATATGCAAGGAGGGCGGTGTAGAGCCGACTGAGCACCACTAGTCTGGATTTGGGCACTGGGATGACGATCACCTAAAAAATTTAGGTAATAAGAGTGAACACCAGCCGGGGATAACAAACCCAAATTCCCCTACTTCTTTCGTGTCCACTTGTCACCACTTTGCTCGGAAGGCCTAAATTTCCTTCCTTGCTTCTCACTAAGCTCAACTTGCTTCTTTTTCTTATCCTATACTTGTTGCAAATACACAATTAACCTAAAAATAACTATGTTCTCAATCAACAAGGTTCCCTTGCACTCAAGGACTAACTCACGGGAAAATCCTGAGACAAACTTACATATTTTAGCCCTCATGCTAGAAAACATCTCGAGAGTATACCTTGACAATTGATAGAATTTCAAGGCATACTTTTGAACGGATATCCTCCCTTTCTTCAAGTTCCCAAACTCTTTCGCCTTTGCTTTCCTCAACTCTTGAGGAAAGAATAGGTCTAAGAAATCCTCGAATAAATCCACCCATGAAGCCAGACTAGCATCAACACCTCTAGACAACTCCCACCCTTCATACCAGTGGTACGCTACATCTTTCAATTAGTAGGAAGCAAGCTAAACACCCTCAACTTCCAAAGCATACATAATTCAAAAAATCTTTTCCATTTCATCGATGAAGCCTTGAGGATCTTCCTCAACCTTCATACCCATGAATGTAGAAGGGCTTAACCTCATAAATTGGTCAATTCTTTTGGCCTCAGAAGAAATAGTAATTGGAGCGCCATGCTTTAATTAAGAGGTTGCCAATTGAGTCAAGAGGTAGATAGAGCAATGAAACTCTACATTAGTAGCATCCCTCTGAGGTGATAGAATAGGAGGGTCATACTCATAGTCGGGGTTGGTGGGGATAGGTGGAAGCCCATAAAGATGATTAGAAGTTGCAGCCCTATCTCGGGTCCAAACTCTAGAAGTTGTATGAGCTTCATCCTTAGGGCCCTCAAAAGAGTTTGCCTAAGCCCCAGATCTCCTTAAAGGCATGATATGAAAGAAAGAAAATAGAAATCAGATGAATCCAAGACCTTAGACTCTATAGCTTGAGATAGAAACACAAGAAAGGGAAACATTTCCTAAAATGTCTCATAGCTCCTCTTTTATAAGTAGGGCACGCTTTACACCCATAAAAGAGACTCTATTCAAAATGATATTGTGGAAACCCAACTATCCATGAACCTAGGCTCTGATACCAACTTGACACGGCCCAAATCCTAGGCCATGTCATATGGGCACCCCAAGCTCACATAAATCAGAGGCCGCCCCAATAACTTAACCCAAGCATCTCATCATACAATAGGAGTTGAAGGAACTCCAACTCACAAGTTAAGATTTTTGAAAATAATAGAATAAGTTAACATTAGATTAATGATAACTAACTCACACGCAAGTTCATAGTTGTACATAATACCTCTATACAAAATAAAGTCAATAAATGTATATGTCAGGACAAGCCCCCGACAATAACAAAACCGAGTCTCAAAGAGACCAAGTCTAAACATAAGAGACCAATAGGTGCATGTCTTCTGAAGTAATAAAACTCACCACTTCAATTCAATGCACCAATCATTTTAATCGCCTAATCACTACGCGGGAAGAGAAGAAGATTATTCGGCCCCTATATTGTGTGGGAACATAGCGCTCTAAGATGGTTAGCAGTTGGAATGCTAGCATGTAACTCAAGGATAAGTAATAAAATAATATCATAAATCAACAACAAGTCAATATATCATAATTTATCTCATTCATACACTTATCCATACATATAGGTATATCACATGCGAATCAAAGAAATAAGTCTCATCAATCATGCTTTAAGCACTTAATTACCATTCATGAAATGGAGGACTATGACCTCCTACACTTATAGCTTCAAATATTCTCAATAAGCAAAGACTCTAACCCCATTCGGATTATCATGGGACTTTAACCATACATATTTATTCATTAGTCAAGGACTTTAACCACATATATATTCACACAAACAAGGGACTCTAACCGCAGACACAATTATCTAGGAAAGGGATTCCAATCTCATCCCTGCTCATTAGACAAGGGACTCTAACCATATATCTCATTTAGACTTTAACCACGAGCTATTTCCTTTGGCGAGGTGGTTTAACCTCAAGAGATCTATTTAAGCATGGGACTTTAACCTCGAGCAATATCATTAGACTAGTGACTTCAACCTCAATCCATAGATAAAGCAAGAGACTTTAACCTCAAACCATCATAACTATCACTTGTTGGCATTTAGGACTTTAACCCTTTTGCCTATGTATCCATATACATTCAATACAACATTTAAGGACTTTAACCATTTTCGCCAATTCAACACTATACATAACCACGCGGTATTATGGGAGCCTTTATTTCTCAACCATTTCAATAGGACACTTCCTTCACTTAATTCAACATACCATGCAAATTATGGTCATCAAGACCCCTACACAAGTCTATACCATATTCTTACCACACTTGGGTTTAATCCATAATTTAAGGTTATCTTTATATCTAGGGACTTTACCCTTTCATTAGCCATCAACAAGGTTATCAATTTTACTACACGTGATTCATAATTCCTTTAACACATTATTTATCAATTATTCATGTTCATTATGCCATTTCCCTAGTTCAATACATCAACAACATATGTCTAGACAACTCATTTAGATATTTTCACAAACACATTAGGTGTATACTGTAATGAATTGGGAATATACCCTAGTCATCACACGATGCTTACAGTCTTGAAGGACCATAAGCTAACCCATGATACTGGTATCTATTGTGATCACTGGGTAAAATAATAGAGAAGCATGTGCAAAATTTAACTGAAAATACCATAAGGTTTTAAATCATGTTCTGATAAATTTTGTAAAACAATACTGATAAAATAGATGATAATAACTACTGAAAACTGATTGTCTGTCTATACTAGTCTAAAAACCTCTAACTGGATAATTGGGGAGTTGATGGGATAAGCCCCGAACTAACTCTGATTGTTCGTTAAAATTAATAAACTAAAATAAACATAATTGGTCCTCAGAACATGAGGACTCACCACTGCAGTTGCTACTAGTGTGCTAGGATAACTAGGTACGGTCAGGAGCCTGAGCGTCTGAACCTATGATATAAAACATCATAGTGAAAAAAAAAGTATGCGATCAGTACTTTAAATATAATGGTATGCTAAATAAGGTTCGGCATAAATGCATGGGTTTATATGCATGAGTAATAACTGACTGAATGTATTACATGGGATAACTGAACGTACATTAATAACTAGCTGAATAATATGAGATAACTAAGTAAATATATGTAACACCCCGATTTTGTACCCCGGATGCTACATGATGCTCATAATACCGAAGGACCACAAGCTAACCCATGATTGTTACTTGCTGAGTATGGTATATCCATACTAAAACTGAACATCTGTCTATAAATACTCTAGTCTGAAAAGCCTCTACTATCTGAATAAGGAGTTTATGGGACAAGTCCCCAACTAAATCCGACTACTAAATTAAATTAAGTAATAAAATACTATAGTAATAAACCTATACTTGAACAATGAGGACTCACCACTAGTCTGCTGCTGATGGATCGGGCTGCTAAGTATGATCGGGAGCCCATGCATCAAAACCTATGATATAAGACATCATAGCACAAAAGAAAGGTGCGTGTTAGTACTTTAAATGTAATGGTATGCTAAGTGAGGTAGGCCGAGATGCATGGATTCATATGCATGAATAATACTAACTGAATAACATGAGTATAACTAAATGAGAGTACATGCATAAGATACATAAACTGTAACTGAGGTCATGGTAACACTGGGTACTATATTCTGATCACTGATTTACTGATATTTGAGTTTACTGATACTATATAACTGATAGCTGAATTACTATAGCTAGCAGTCTTGATTCTGTGGAACTATGCTTAGTTCTGTATTAAACTGAGTGACTGTGTCTGGCAATCCTAATTTGCGTAGAACTGACTGAGTTCTATCCTAAAGAATAAAACTGCAACTATGGGAGGTAATCATCTAACTAATATGCCCCTTTTTTTATTTTTGGGGTCCAACCTATAACCCTAGTTGGAAGGGTATCAATATCATGCCATGGGTAAAGACAACTATGAGTTAACCCTCTCTGATAGGAAGCTCTTTCGTCAACCCTCGCTGGCAAGAAAACTTGTATAAGATGTATAAACCCTAACCTGGTAGGAAGATATCTCAACCTATGCTGGCTACATAGTTCTGTCATGTAGGGACTTCTACTAAAGGTCAAACCCTCTACTGGCAGGAATGCCCTCATCCCTAGGTTTGCTCGGTGATGAATCCTACTCCCAACTTAATAGACACTGGACTAATTTCTAAAACTATACTAGGATAAATTGAACTATTACTAATTAAACTTTCTAACTGAACTGAACTGAGTTCACTGAGTTCTGTTAACTGACGAAGTACTACTAAATTCTATTAACTGATGATATACTACAGAGTTCTATTGACTAGCTGGAATTATTGAGGTCTGAACTGAATACTGAACTGTAATTGTGACTAATTACTGAGGCTACTATTCGTGACACTACTAAAACTGTCCTATATCTACCACAGCTCTAGGTAAACAGATTAGTTTTCAGGTATTGGATATCCACGGGACTCGATAGCATGAAAAATAAATCATAGCATAAATATTGAAAGGCATAACCATATGCACTTGATCATAACTCATCCATAGAGACATTCCATCAAACGTTTGTAGGATATAACTTCCACATAAGCTAACATGACATGATCATTTTCCCTTTTTCTTTGTTTACATAAGTAATTTATCAAACACTTGGAGGACATAATCCATGCACATGACACTAACCACATATGGGCACCATAATTCAAATCCCCATTTACAATTTCAAGAGTTTAGCATGGATTTACATGATTCTATACATATATCAAATAACTCCACATGAAACTTGTAACAAAAAATGAATTCGAAACCCGATTAATCATTATAATCATGAATATAATCAAACGCAACATGAAATTCATGAAATCAATATTCTTAAAGTTTTAAAAGTAGTTTTTTGAACTCCATGGGTGGAAGGGACCCTTGGATGAACACTTGACATACCTTAGCAATCAAATTCTGAAAGATTGATGGTAAGTTCTTGAGCCTTGAATTGAATTTAAAATCTCCTAGGGTTTGTTCTTGAGAGCAACTTGTGAATAATAAATAGTTTTTTCTCTTAGAAGGGTTTAATTTTGTGTTTTGGGGCTGATAGACATGGGAGAAAAACCCAATTACCCCTGAGGATGTGACTTTTTAATGACTAAAAACTGACCTACCGATGCATCGCGTTGTTGGTATCGATGCAATGTCCAACGCGGTGTGTCGAGTCCACATCGGTACACTTGAATTTGCATTGGGAGTTTGAGAAAAAATATTCATCGACATGATGGGCGATGCGGCGCACTGAGATCGCATCGATCCACTGGTCTGAGTTTTCAAATATGTTTCAAAGAAAGTCCAAAAAATTTAAAACTTGTCTGAGAACACCTACTGACATTCTTGATTATGATTCAACCTAAAATCATCACTTTAAGGTCATAAGGGTCATGACATAGAGTCGCCAACCAACGAAGGATAAAATAACACTAAGTCTGAATACTTAGCTAGAGTTTTCTATGTCTGGGACCCCTTAACAAGCTTTAAAGGTTTGAGTTAAGATTATGATCTTGCGGGGTCTTACAATATATCCCTCTTGGGAACATTTATCCTCGAATGAGGCTAACTGAGCTGAGAATACTAATAGACTAGATTTAGATATAGGACATGCAAAACTGTACTATGATTTTATGACTGACACTACTGATATGCTGAAATTTTGTAGTGAATATGCGTATCTGATGCATGAGTACATTGCTGAGCGTAATTTGTGAATGCATGATTGGAATTGCTGATAAGATGAGTTTCTTATGCTAAACATGCATATCTGATGCACGAGTACATAACTGAAAAATATAATGGAAACTGATACCAAGTCTAAATGGGAAATCTGAGCATGGAATTTAGTAAGTTCAAAGGAAAATTGTTACCTTGGATTGAATCTGAGTTTGCAGAGAAGAGGTGAAGATACTTGGTCTACATATCTGCTTCTACTTCCCATGTAGCTCCCTTAACTGAATGGTTTGATAAAGAACTTTGACCAGAGGGATTTCTTTGTTCCTAAGTCTGCGAATCTAATAGTTAAGGATTTCGACTGGAATCTCTTCATAAGAGAAGATGTTTGGAATGTATATACCCCCTACAGGGACTACAACTTTTGGGTCACCTATGTATTTCTTTAGCAAGGAGACATGGAACACAGGATGGACTGAAGCTAAATTTAAAGTAAACTCAAGTTCATAAGCTACCTTTCCAAAACGACTGAGAATTCGGTAAGGACTAACATATCGGGGACTGAACTTTCCCTTCTTGTCAAACCTCTTCACTCTTTTCATAGGAGATATTTTCAAATACATATAATTACCAATCTCGATCTTAAGATCCTTTCACTGCACATCTGCATACCATTTCTATCATCTCTGAGTTGTCTTAAGCCTTTTCTTAATCAATCAAACCTTCTCTAAGGTGCCAAACACCAAGTCAGACCCTACTACTATGGCCTCTCCCACTTCAAACCAACTAATGGGAGACCTTCATGTCCTCCCATATAGCGCCTCAAATGAAGCCATCTGAATGCTGGAATGATAGCTGTTGTTATATGCAAACTCAATCAAAGTTAAGTGGTCATCCCAACTACCTTTAAAGTCCATCGCACATGCTCGCCTCATATACTCTAAAGTCTGAATGGTCCTTTTTACGTGACCATCTGTCTGAGGGTGAAAGGTTGTACTGAGGTGGACTTGGGTACCAAGACCCATTTAGAAGGCTTTCCAGAAATGAGAGGTGAACTACGTACCTCTATCTGAGATAATAGAGCAATAGAACTCCGTGTTATCTGACCAACTTTCTGACATAAAGCTTGGCATAGACCTCGGCTAAATAAGAGGTATAGACTGTTAGAAAATAAGATAATTTGGTCATCCTATCTATAATGACACAAACTAAATTGTGATGATGATGAGTACGAGGCAAACCCATCATAAAATCTATGTTCGCTTCTTCCTACTTCCAAGTGGGAATACTGAACTCATGCATAGCCCCATTAGGCTTCTGATGCTTGATCATAACCTGCTGACATATCGAGCACTTAGCTATAAACTCTGTAATATTTCTCTTCATCCCACTCTACAAATAAATATCTCGCAAATTATGGTACATCTTAGTGGCCCCTGGATGAATAGTATAACGCGTACCATGTACTTCTGCGAGAATCCACTATCTTAGGTCATCTACACCTAGCACACATAACCGACCCTGACAATATAATAGACCATCTCTCCCTTGGGAGAAAACCTCTATCTTCTGATCTTTGACTGATTCTTTCAATTTAACTAGGTTGGGATCCCTATCCTGCTTTTCCTTCACCTCAGAAACCAGAGATGATTCTGAACTACTATGCACCCATACACTACCTTCTGCTGAATCGACTAAGCAAACTCCTAGTCGGTCAAGATGATGAACTTCCTAAGATAACTTTTTCCAACCATCATCCACGTAAGTAATACTACCCATAGAATCCTACTAAGAGCATCAACCACTACATTGGCTTTTTCTGGATGATACAGAATACTTATGTCATAGTCTTTCAACAACTCCAACCGCCTCTCTGACAGAGGTTTAGGTCTTTCTAAGAGAATACATACCATAGGCTCTTATGGTCAGTAAACACATCAACGTGCACTCCATACAAATAGTGCCTCCAAATCTTTAAGGAAAATACTACTGCTGCTAACTTAAGATCATGAGTTGGATAGTTCTTTTAATGGGGCTTAAGCTATCTGAGGTATAGGCTATGACCTTACCTCTCTGCATCAAAACACACCCCAAACCAACTCTGGAACTATCATAATATACCACAAATCCATCTGAACCATCTGGTAGAATCAAAATTAGGTTTGTAGTGAGTCGAGTCTTCAACTCCTGAAAACTCTTCTCATAAGAATCTGACCACTAAAATTTGAACTTTTTCAGGGTCAATCTGGACATAAGAGATACAATAAATGAAAATCCCTCAATAAACCATTGGTAATAGCAGCCAAACCTAAGAAACTCTGGATATCTGATGGAGAGATGGGTTTGGGCTAGTTTCTCATTACTTCAGTCGTTTGGAGATCAACTCTAATGACATCATAAAAAATGATATGGCTGAGAAAAGCTACTTACCCTAGCCAAAATTCATACTTACTAAATTTGGCGAATAGCTGATAGTTTCTGAGAGTATGCAATCCTATTCTAAGATGGTCTACATGATCATGCTCATTGCGGGAGTAGACAAGGATGTCATCTATAAAGACTATGATGAACATGTCCAAGTACTTCTTGAACACACAATTTATCAAGTCCATGAAAGCTATTGGGGCATTAGTAAGAACAAATAACATGACTAAGAATTCAAAGTGACCATATCGAGTTCTAAAAGCTATTTTGGAATGTCACATGGTATTGATACTGACTCAAGAGTAGGGGTTTATGATCTAGAGTCCTGGACTCAGATGAGATGGTAGACACATCCCTTAGATATCATTTTCCTTGCCCTAAGGTAGGAAACAAGATGACCCCTAAGTGCTGAAGTACTACCCCTTCACTTTAGGACGGGCTCATTCGGGAACTAAAACTGGAAAATTCTATTTCAGCAGTCGACTGAGGCATAGCACGAATGAAGCCAATCCATGCCGAGAATAACATCAAAATAGGTTATCTCTAATTCGACTAAGTCTGCTGAAGTGACTTTCTGAGACACCATATTCGAACAATTCCTGTATACCCGTCGGTGTATAATAGATTTACCCACTGGGGTAGAGACTGAGAAAGGCTCTGCTAGAATTACAGGACTAACTCTGAATTCAACATCTAGATAAGGAGTTACAAAAGACAAAGATGTTCCTGGATCTTCCAAAGCATAAATATGTAAATAATAAACATGTAACGTACCAGTGACCATATCAGGAGAAATTTTTTAAACCCGTCCAGACTGAAGTGCATAGAGTCTATTAGGGCATTGCCTACTGGTGGCACAAAAAGTGGCACCCTACTGATTCGAGCTACTAGATTGAGCTGAGGGACGATTATACTAACTCTGTGGCCTGGATTTTCATATCCAAAACATATGTCACTGCCATCTCTGCAGACAGCCAGATGATTTCTACCATACTTGTAAAAGAGAGGATTTGTTCGGGCACTGCTAACACTACCTGGGTTTTAGGGCCTGATGCCCTATCTCTATTATCATCTCTGAATTTTGGCATGAGAGAACTGGCTGAGGACAAAGCTGGAACTGAATATTTTAGGAAAAACTGAGAATGATTACCACCCTCTAACTTAAGTTGGGTGAAGTTGAGGCTACCTATTCTAGCTCTCATGTTCTCCCTCTCTTTCTCCTTATTCTTAGCCTCCTCTATCTGTTAAAAATGAACCATGAGCCTAGATATATCCATCTCTTTAATCAACATTATGGTCCTATACTCCTTGACCACACTACTAGACATACCAGATACAAACTTACTTATCTTAGATCTACTATCTACTACCACATGAGAAGTGTATCTAGATAATTGAGTAAACTTGAGAGAATACTCTTGTACCATCATGTTGCCCTGCTTCAGATTTATAAATTCTAGAACCTTCACTTCCTTCAAGTCTAGCGAGAAGAACCTATCTAGAAAACCAATAGCAAACTCTTTCTATTCTATGGGCCCTGCATCTACGGCCCTCTCTACTTTCCACTGTTTGAACCATAAGTGAGCCATATCCTACAACTAATATGCAGCTAACACGGTACTCTCACTAGCTTTCACCCTCATAATATCTGTAACCTTCTACTCCTGATCAAGAAATTCTTGTGGGTCTTCATCTGACTTTAACCTGGTAAAAGATGGAGGGTTCATTTGGGTGAAGTCCCGAATCCTGGCTGCAGTAGTATTGTCCACTGCGTTGGCCAGAATGGCAGCTAGGCATTCATTCTGGGCTACCATAGAATGATATAGGGTGGTGAAAGTTGCTCTAAATTTAGTATGGGAGACATGTTTATCCAGAGGATCTGGCTAGATGGGCTGAGGTGCTGGCTGGTCTCTCGCCCCTCTTCTCTTAGTCCTTTTGGGAGGCATATTCTGTAAATGGAAGAGAAACTTAGATTAGACTCGGAGTTTAACTTGAGCTTGTGCTCACCCACAGACATGATTGCTGAAAGAAGGGAAACTTTTCCTAAAACATCTAATAGCCTCTTGTCCATAAGTGTGGCGCGTTGTACTCCCATATACAAGACTTTACTAGATGCAGCTTTCAGACTTCCTAGGACTCTGTTGAACCTTAGGCTCTGATACCAAGTTTGTAATGCCCTGAGTCTATACCTCGGATGCTACACAGTGCTCATAATGCTGAAGGACCACAAGATAACCCATGACTGGTACCTGCTGTAATAAATGAATAGTAATAATATAATTAGGTGGAAATTAGGTGGAAATATTCCATAAGATTCAAAACTATAAGTAAATTCTGAGTACGGTTCATTCATACCAAAACTGAACATCTGTCTATAAATAATCTAGTCTGAAAAGACTCTACTGTCTGAACAAGGAATTGATGGTACAAGTCCCTAACTAACTCTGACTACTAAAATAAACTTAGTATTGAAATACTATAAAAATATATCTGTCCTCGAACAATAAGGACTACCACTAGTCTGTTGCTAATGGATCGAGCTGCTAAGTATGATCGGGAGCCCATAAATTGGATCGTATGATATACGACATCATAGTGCAAAAAAAGGTATGCGTCAGTGCTTTGAATGTATTGGTATGCTAAGTGAGGTAGGCTGAGATGCATAGGTTCATATGCATGAATGATACTGACTGAATAAGATAAGTATAACTGAATGAGAGTACAAGCATAAGATACATAAATTGTAACTGAGGTCATAATAACACTGGGTACTGCATTCCAAATCACTAATTTACTGATATCAGAGTTTATTGATACTGTATAACTGATAGTTGAATGACTATAGATAACAGTCATAATTCTGTGGAACTATGCTGAGTTTTGTACTAAACTGAGTGATTGTGTGTGACAGTCCTAATTTCTGTAGAACTGAACTGAGTTTTATTCTGAAGAATGAAATTAAGACTGTAGGAGTAATCATCTAACCAACATGCCCTTTTCTAAATAGATTGGGGTCCAACCTGTAACCCCAATTAAAGGGTATCAGTACCGTACCACGGGTAAAGGTAACTGTGAGTTAACCCTCTTTGATAGAAAGCTCTTTCATCAACCCTTACTGGTAGGAAAACTCATATGAGATGTATAAACTCTGACCTGGTAGGAAGATATCTCAACCTATGCTAGCTAAGTAGTTCTTTAACGCAGGGACTACTACTAAGGGGCAAACCCTCTAGTGGCAAGAATGCCCTCATCCCTGGGTTCACTTGGTGCTGAATCCTACTCCCAACTGAATAGACACTGAATAGATTTCTAAAACTATACTAAGCTAGATTGAACTGTTACTGATAAAACTTTCCAACGGAACTGAACTGAGTTCACCGAGTTCCATTATCTGATAGAGTACTACTGAATTCTATTAACTGATACAATACTACAGAGTTCTATTTACTAGTTGGATTTACGTTGGTCTGAACTAATTACTGAATTGTAACTGTGACTGATTACTGAGGCTAATATTTATGACACTACAAAAACTGTCCTATATCTAACACAGCTCTAGGTAAACAACTAAGTTTTTAGGTATTGGATACCCACAGGACTTGATAGCATGAAAAATAAATCATAGCATAAACATTGAAAGGCTTAACTATATGCACTTGATCGTAACTCATTCTTAGAGACATTTCATCAAACACTTGTAGGATATAACTTCCACATAAGCTAACATGACATGATTGTTTTCCCTTTTTCTTTGTTTACATAAGAAATTTATCAAACACTTGGAGGACATAATCCAAGCACATGAAACTAACCACATATGGGCACCATAATTCAAATCCCCATTTACAATTTCAAGAGTTTAGCATGGATTTACATAATTCTATACATATATCAAATAACTCCACAAGAAACTTGTAACAAAACATGGATTAAAAACCTGATTAATTATTATAATCATGAATATAATCAAACATAATATGAAATTCATGAAATTAATAAACTTGAAGTTTTAAAAGTAGTTTCTTGAACTCCATGGGTGGAAGGTACCCTTGGATTAACACTTGACATACCTTAACAATCAAATTCTGAAAGATTAATGGTAAGTTCTCTAGCCTTGAATTGAATTTGAAATATCCTATGGTTTGTTCTTTAGAGAAACTTGTGAAGAATGAATAGTTTTTTCTCTTAGAAGGGTTTAATTTTGTGTTTTGGGGCTGATAGACTTGGGAGAAAAACCTAATTATCCCTGTGGACGCAGAATTTTAATGACTGATAACTGACCTACTGATATGCCACATTATTGGTATCAATGCAATGGCCAACACACCGCGTTGAGTCTGCATCGGTTCATTGGAATTTTCATTGGGAGTTAGAGAAAAAATTTTCATCGATGCGATAGGCGACGCGGCGCATCGAGATCGCGTTGATCCACTAGTTTGAACTTTCAAATGTTTTTCAAACGATGTCAAAAAATTCTCCAAAAATCTGAAACTTGTTTGAGAACACCTACTGACATTCTTGATCATGATTCAACCTAAAATCATCACTTTAAGGTCATGAGGGTCGTGAAATAGAGTCGCCAACCTACGAAGGATAAAATAACACTAAATCTGAATACTTAGCTAAAGTTTTCTAAGTTTATGACCCCCTAAGAAGCTTTAAAGGTCTGAGTTAATCTTAGGATTTTGTAGGGTATTACAATATCTCCCCCTTGGGAACATTTATCCTTGAATGAGGCTGACTGAGCTGAGAATACTGACAAACTAGATTTAGATACAGGACATGCAGAACTATAACATGATTTCATAACTACACTACTGATATGCTGAAATTTCGTACTGAACATGCATATCTGATGCATAAGTACATGGCCAAGCGTAATTCATGAATGCATGACTAGAATTACTGATAAGCTGAGTTTCTCATGCTGAACATGCATATCTGATGCATGAGTAGATAACTGAAAAATGCAGCGGTAACTGATACCAAGTCTATAAGGGAAATCTGAGCATGGAATTTAGTAAGTTCAAAGGAAAACTATTACCTTGGGTTGAATCTGAGTTTGGAGAGAAGAGGTGATTATACTTGGTCTGCATATCTGCTTCTACTTCCCAAGTAGCTCTCTCAACTGACTGGTTCCGCCAAAGAACTTTGAGTATAGGGATTTATTTGTTCCTCAGCCTGCGAATTTGATAGTCAAGGATTTTGACTGAATCTCTTCATAAGAGAGGTTGTTCTTAATGTCTATACCCCCTACAGGGACTACAACTATTAGGGAACCTATGCATTTCCTTAGCAAGGAGACATAGAACACTGGATGGATTGAAGTTAAATCTGAAGGCAACTCAAGCTCGTAAGCTACCTTTTCGAAACGGCTGAGAATTCAGTAAGGACAAATATATCGGGGACTGAGCTTCCCCTTCTTGCCAAAACTCTTCACTCCTTTCATAGGAGAGATTTTCAAATACACATAATCATAAATCTAGAACTCGAGATCCTTCTGCGTACGTCTGTCAGCTCTGAGCGGTCTTAAGCCTTTTCCTGATCAACCAAACCTTCTCTAAGGTGCCAAACACCAAGTCAGGCCCTACCACTGCGGCCTATCCCACTTCAAAACAACTAATGAGAGACCTATATCTCCTCTCATAGAGATCCTCAAATAGAGCTATCTGAATGCTGGAATGATAGCCGTTATTATATGCAAACTCAATCAAAGGTAAGTGGTTATCCCAACTACCTTTAAAGTCTATATCACACGCTCACAGGATATCCTCTAAAGTTTGAATGGTCCTTTCTGTTTGACCATCTGTCTGAGGGTGAAAGGTTGTACTGAGGTAGACTGGGGTACCAAGACCCTTTTGGAAGGCCTTCTAGAAATTAGAGGTGAATTGTGTACCTCTATCAGAGATAATGGACAATGGAACTCCATGTAATCTGACCAACTCTCTGACATAGAGTTTGGCATAGTCCTTGGCTGAATAAGAGGTATGGACTAGTAGGAAATGAGCTGATTCAGTCATCCTATCTATAATGACCCAAACTAAATTATGATGATGACGAGTACAAGGAAAACCCATCACAAAATCCATTTTCACTTCTTCCCACTTCCAAGTGAGAATACTAAACTCATGCATAGCCCCAATAGGCTACTGATGCTTGATCTTAACCTGCTGACATATCAAGCACTTATCTACAAACTCTGTAATACCTCTTTTTATCCCACTCCACCAATAGATCTCCTGCAAATCATAGTACATCTTAGTGTCCCCTGGATGAATAGAGTAACATGCACCATGTGTTTCTATGAGAATCCACTATCTTAGGTCATCTACACCTAGCATACATAGCCGATCCTGACAACGTAATACACCATCTCCCCCTTGGGAGAAAACCTTTATCTTCTGATCTCTGACTGATTCTTTCAACTTAACTAGGCTGGGATCCCTATCCTGCTTTTTCTTCACCTCAGAAACCAGAAATTATTCTGAACTACTCTGCACCTATACTCTACTTTCGTTTGAATCGATTAAGCAAACACCTAGTCGGGCAAGCTGATGAACTTTCTGAGCTAACTTCTTCCTACCATCATCCACGTGAGCAATACTACCCATAGACATCCTACTATTGGCTCTCCCCGGATGATACAAAACACTCATGTCATTGTCTTTCAACAACTTCAACCACTTTCTCTTACAGAGGTTTAGGAATTTCTGAGAGAATACATACTGTAAGATCTTATGGTCGGTGAACACATCAACGTACACTCCATACAAATAGTGCCTCCAAATATTTAAGGCAAATACTACTGCTGCTAACTCAAGATCATGAGTTAGATAGTTTTTTTCATGGGGCTTAAGCTGTCTAGAGGTATAGGCTATGACCTTACCTCTCTGCATCAAAACACACCCTAAAACAACTTTGGAAGCATCACAATATACCTCAAATGCGTCTAAACCATCAGGTAGAGTCAAAACTAGGGCTATAGTGAGTCGAGTCCTCAACTGTTAAAAACTCTTCCCACAAGAATCTGACCACTAAAATTTGACCTTCTTCTGAGTCAATCTGTACATAGGGGATGCAATAGATGAAAAACCCTCAACAAATAGTCGATAATAGTCAGACAAACATAAGAAACTCTGGATATCTAATGAGGAGATGGGTCTGGGCCAGTTTCTCACTACTTTAGTCTTTTAGGGATCAACTCTAATGTCGTTACCAAAAATGATATGGCCGAGAAAAGCTATTGACCTTAGCCAAAATTCGCATTTACTGAATTTGGTGAATAGCTGATGGTTTCTGAGAGTCTGCAATACTATTCTGAGATGGTCTACATGATCATGCTCACTGCGTGAGTAGACAAGAATGCCATCTATGAAAACTATGATGAACATGACTAAGTAATGCTTGAACACATGGTTCATCAAGTCTATGAAAGTTGTTGAGGCATTAGTAAGACCAAATGACATGACTAATAATTCAAAGTGACCATACCGAGTTGTGAAAGCTATTTTTGGAATGTCACATACTACTGATACTGACTCAAGAGTAAGGGTTTCCTATCTAGAGTCCTGGAATTGAATGAGATAGTAGACACATCCCTTAAATATCATTTGTCTTGCCCTAAGGTAGGAAATAAACTGACCCCTAAGTGTTGAAGTACTACCCCTCTACTCTAGGACGGGCTCATTCGAGAACTGAAACTGGAAAATTCTATTTCAGCAATTGACTGAGGCATAGCAGGAATAAAGCCAATCCATGCTGAGAATAACATCAAAATTGGTCATATCTAATTTGACTAAGTCTGCTGAAGTGACTTTCTGAGACACCATACTCGGACATTTCCTATATACCCACCGGGCTATGATAGATTTACCCACTGGGGTAAAGACAAAGAAAGGCTCTGCTAGAATTTCAGGACTGACTCCGAAGTCAACAGCTATATAAGGAGTTATAAAAGACAAAGAAGCTCCTGGATCTAGCAAAGCATAAACATGGAAATGATAAAATTGTAACATACCAGTGACCACATAGGAGAATTTTCTTAATCCTGTCAGGACTGAAGTGCATAGAGTCTGTTTGGGTGTTACCCACTGGTGGCATAGGAAGTGGCACCCTACTGATTCGGACGATTAGACTGAGCTGAGGGACGATTATGCTGACTCTGCGAACCCACCTGAGGACACTGTCTAACTTTATGGCCTGGCTTTCCACATCCAAAACATACATCACTACCATCTCTACAGATACCCTAATAGTTTCTGCCATATATCTGGCACAGAGGATTTATTTGAGCACTGCTAACACTACCATAGGGATTAGGGCCCAATGCCCTATCTCTATTGCCGTCTCTCAATTTTGGCATGAGAAAACTGGCTGAGGACGGAGCTGGAACTGAAGATTTTGGGCAAAACTAAGAATGATTACCACCTTCTGACTTAGGCTGGGTAAAGTTGAGGCTACCTGATCTAGCTCTCTTGTTCTTCTTCTCCTTCCCCTTATTTTTAGCCTCGTCTATCTGTTAACCATGAACCATAAGCCTGGATATGTCTATCACCTTAATCATCATTTCAGTCCTACACTCCTTGACCACTACTAGACACACCAGACACAAACTTACTCATCTTAGATCTTCTATCTGTTACCATATAAAGAGCGTATTTGTCTAATTGGGTAAACTTGAGAGTATACTCTTGTACCGTCATGTTGCCATACTTTAGATTTCTAAATTCTAGAACCTTCGCTTCTTTCAACTCTATCAGGAAGAATCTATCAAGAAAAGCAATAGCAAACTCCTCCCATTCTATGGGCCCTGCATCTGCGGCCCTCTCTACTTTCCACTGTTTAAACCATGAGTGAGCCACATCCTGCAACTGATATCCAGCTAACTTGGCACTCTCACTAGCTGTCACCCTCATAATATCTGTAACCTTCTACACCTAATCAAGAAATTCTTATGTTCCTTCATCTGACTTTGACCTGGTAAAAGATGAAGGGTTCATTCGGGTGAAGTCTCAAATCCTGGCTGTAGTAGTATTGGCTACTGGGTTACCCCAAATGACAGCTGGTCATTTTTCTGGGCTGCACAGAATGAGCTAGGGTGGTAAAAGCTGTTCTAAATTTAGCATGGGAGACATATTAGTCCAGAGGATCTGGCTAGACGGGCTGAGGTGCTGGGTGGCCTCTTGTCCCTCTTCTCTTAGTCCTCTTGGGAGGCACATTTAGTAAATAGAAGAGAAACTTGGATTAGATAGGGAGTTTAACTTGATCTTGTGCTTACTCGCACGACATAATTACTAAAAGAAGGAAAACTTTTCCTAAAACATCTAACAACTTCTTATTCATAAGTGTGGCGCACTACACTCCCATACATAAAACTCTACACAACGCGACTTTCAAACTTTCTAGGACTCTGATGAACCTTAGGCTTTGATACCAAGTTTGTAACGCCCCGAGTCTATACCTCGGACTCTACACGGAGCTCATAATCCCAAAGGACCACAAGCTAACCCTTGATTGGTACCTGCTGCAATAACTGAATAGAAATACTATAATTATGTAGAAATTAGGCAAAAATCTGCCATAAGGTTCAAAACTATAAGCAAATACTGAGTATGTTATATCCATACCAAAACTGAACATCTGTCTATAAATACTCTAGTCTAAAAAGCCTCTACTATCTGAACAAAGAGTTGTGGGACAAGTCCTCAACTAACTTTGACTATTAAAATAAACTGAGTACTGAAATATTGTAACAATAAATCTATCCTCGAACAATGAGGACTCACCACTAGTCTGCTACTGATGGATCGGGCTGTTAAGTATGATCGGGAGCCCGTGAGTCAGAACCTATGATATACGACATCATAGCACAAAAGAAAGTTATGCATCAGTACTTTGAATGTACTGGTTTGCAAAGTGAGTTAGGATGAGATGCATGGGTTCATATGCATAAACTATACTGAGTGAATAACATCAGTATAACTGAATGAGAGTACTTGCATAAGATATGTAAACTGCAATAGAGGTCATGGTAACACTGGATACTGTATTTTGAATCACTAATTTACTAATATCTGAGTTTACTAATACTATATAACTATAGCTGAAGGACTCTACCTTATAGTCCTGATTCTGTAGAACTATGCTAAGTTTTATATTGAACCGAGTGACTGTGTCTGACAGTCTTGATTTCTGTAGAACTGAACTGAGTTCTATTTTGAGGACTGAAACTGAAACTATGGGAGGTAATCATCTAATCGACATGCCCTTTTTTGAAAAGATTGGGGTTCAACCTGTAACCCCAGTTGGAAGGGTATCAGTACCGTGCCATGGGTAAAGACAATTGTGAGTTAACCCTCTCTAATAGAAAGCACTTTTATCAACCCTCACTGACAGGAAAACTCATATGAGATGTATCAACCCTAACCTGGCAGGAAGATATCTCAACTTATGTTGGTTACGTAGTTCTGTAATGCAGGGACTTCTTCTAAGGGTCAAACCCTCTACTGGCAGGAATGCCCTCATCCCTGGGTTCGCTCGGCGCTGAATCCTACTCCCAACTTAATAAACACTGGACTGATTTCTCAAACTATACTAGGTTAGACTGAACTATTACTAATTAAACTTTCTAATTGAACTGAACTGAGTTCACTGAATCTTGTTAACTGATGGAGTACTACTAAATTCTATTAACTGATGATATACTACAGAGTTCTATTGACTAGATGGATTTACTGAGGTCTGAACTGAATACTGAACTATAACTGTGACTGATTACTGAGGCTACTATTCATGACACTACTGAAACTATCCTGTATCTACCACAGCTCTAGGTAAACAGATAAGTTTTTGGGTATTGGATACCCCCCAGGACTCGATAGTATGAAAAATAAATCATAGCATAAACATTGAAAGGCATAACCATATGCACTTGATCATAACTCATCCATAGATATATTCCATCAAACACTTGCAGGATATAACTTTCACATAAGCTAACATGACGTGATCATTTTCCCTTTTTCTTTGTTTACATAAGTAATTTATCAAACACTTGGAGGACATAATCCATGCACATGACACTAACCACATATTGGCACCATAATTCAGATCCCCATTTACAATTTCAAGAATTTAGCATGGATTTACATCATTCTATACATATATCAAATAACTCCACATGAAACTTGTAACAAAACATAGATTAAAAACCTGATTAATTATTATAATCATGAATATAATCAAACATAATATGAAATTCATGAAATCAATACACTTGAAGTTTTAAAAGTAGTTTCTTGAACTCCAAGGGTAGAAGGAACCCTTTGAAGAACACTTGACATACCTTAACAATCAAATTTTGAAAGATTGATTGTAAGTTCTTAAGCCTTGAATTGAATTTGAAATCTCCTAGGGTTTTTTCTTGAGAGCACCTTGTGAAGAATGAATAATTTTTCTCTTAAAAGGGTTTAATTTCATGTTTTGGGGCACATAGATGTAGGAAAAAGACCCAATTACCCCTGAGGATGCGGCTTTTTAATAACTAAAAACTAACCTAGAAACACACAAACCAATATGCCACATCATTGGCATCGATGCAATGGCCAACGCACCGCGTCGAGTCCACATCGGTTCACTAGAATTTATACTGAGAGATGGAGAAAAAATATTCATCTATGTGATAGGAAACGCAGCGCATTGAGATCACATCGATCCACTGGTTTGAGCTTTCAAATGTGTTTCAAAGGAAGTTTGAAAAATCCGAAACTTGTCCGAGAACACCTACTGACATTCTTGATCATGATTCAACCTAAAATCATCACTTTAAGGTCATAAGGGTCATGAAATAGAGTCGCCAACCTACGAAGGATAAAATAACACTAAGTCTGAATACTTAGATAAAGTTTTCTAAGTCTGGGACCCTATAAAAGGATTTAAAAGTCTGAGTTAAGCTTAGGATTTTAAGGGGTCTTACAATATGCATGAACTAAAGACTGACTGGCTAGTATGATATTACTGAATATAAATGCGTGAAAGATGTAAGATCTGAGAATGCATGACTAAGCAAATAACATAATTTTGAAATAGTTTGTAAACTGAAATACTGATAACTGAATAACTGATATTGTATACTATGGTCAAGTAAAGAAAACTAAACTAAGATTTGAACTGAATACTGATTAATGAGTACTGAATACTGAAACTACAACTGTGGGTGGAATCATCTAACCGACATGCCCCAATTATAAACTGATTTGGGGTCCAACTGGTGACCCCAGTTGAAAGGGTGCTAGTATCGTGCCATGGGTACTAACACAGGCTATGGAGTTAATCCTAACTAACGGGTGACCCCTGAGATCATTCCTAAATAGCAGGTGATCCCTGAGAGTGTCAGTCCTAACTAATGGGTGATATCTCATAACCTACGTTGGCTATGTAGTTCTAGAATTTAGGGATTGATTCTAAGGACCCAGTCCGAACTAATAGGTGAGCCCTCATCCCTAGGCTCGCTTGGTGATGAATCATACTCCCAACTGAACTAACACTGGTTACGGGTCTTAGATAAGCTTAACTGAAGATGGAATTGACTCATTTTACTGAACTGATCTATGTTTTACTGATATAATAATGGACTGAACTGATTGTGCTTATACGTGTCTGAAACTATTTTGAAACTACCGATACTAAGTAAGCAGCTAGATTTCAGGTATTCATAACCCCCAGTACTTGATAACAATGACAACAGGGTCACGTGAAAGCTTTGAAACCATGGAAGGAAATTATTGTTCACAATTATTCACTTAAGCATTTCATCAAATACATGGGTACAAAGACTTTTAACGTGAGGATACTTCTAGACATAATGAGATAGCACGATCATATGACAAAATCATAAACAAAGAATTTATTCTAAATTCTCATGAACATTATATGGAAACCATAATATTTAAAACATACTATAATGCATTCCACTTGAAAACAAATTCCAAAATTTTAACTTGTAAAATATAATAAGTAGTCATTGTTCAAAACCAAATTATTTAGGTATTTCATCAAACACTTGTAGTTCATGGTTTAACTAAGCATGAGAATTGTTTAAAACTTGTAGTAATAGCTTGATTTTATTTCTAAGATCACCAATTAGGGTTTAAATTCAACAAACAACACCATTCAAACATGTAAGATTTTATATCACCAACAATTTCATGAAAACATGATAAAGATTCAAAATTCATGTAAGTTAATGGACATAATTAATGAAATATATAATAAGGGCTGCTTTTGATAAAAATAGATTGTAAACATCATGTATAATCAAGATTCATAAAAACTTCATGGGAATAAATTATTATAAACATGTAATTTCATGATTTAAACCATAAAAGATGAATTCTTGGACTCCATGGGTGAAAAGGGCCCTTGGATAAACATCTAACATACCTTAGATCTTTAATATTAAAAGAGTATTGACTTTTCTTGAACTTTATTGGATTGGGACTTACAATTACTTGAGTTTCTTGAAGAAGGGCTTGAATCTTGTTTCTGGGAGATGACCTTGAGAGGAAACCCTAATTTTCTTGTTCTTAAGAGTAGAGAGGATTATAAGTGATGAGAAACTGGTATTTTATCACTTTATAAGGTTTTATGCATGATTTAATTCATGGGAGATGAGGGGAAAATACCAAAATACCCCTCCAAATCTAAATTGATATTGCTGAATTTTTAAGGGTGATGACCTTTGTTGATAAGTCATCAACCAAGTGATGGTCTGTCACATCAATTCATTGCTCAGAAACTGATTTTTATGAGTTGTTGGTCTTGGGTGATGACTTTTACTAATAGGTCATGTAATACCCCACAAAATTCTCTCCTAGTCTGAGCCTTAAAGCGTGTTCAGTGAAGCGTGAATTCGGTCCTAAAAAGTTTGAGAAGTTCCTTCCCAAGTGTGAAATATTTTTAACTATGTGTAATTTCCCTAATATCAACTTTTTATCATGTAGATCATTGAATATTCTTTCCATCGATACCAATTTTGTCAAAATCCAACATCGGATGAGAAAGTTAAGGTCGTTTTACTGAAAACAGTTTGATTCAGAAATTTTCAGGTGCACTGGAGTAGTCCGACGGACTGTCGAGCATGCGATGGACCATCGCCCTCCACCGTTGCAATGTTCAACGGTGCCATCGCAATGTTATAGTGATCCCACTCTCTAGTTGAGTGTGACGGAGTGGTTCGACGGACAGTCGACCATGCGACAGACCATCGACCATGCGACGGACCATCGCCCTCCACCGTTGTACCAAGGAAGTGAGTGCTAGTTCTAGTTCTGTGTGATGAAGTGGTTCGATAGACTTTCGGACATTCAACGCACCGTCGTACCCCACCGTCGTATGTCCCGATCGATAATTTTAAGATAATTTTCAAAGGATTTTTGGTCTTTTCCCACTCTTTTTCAGCCCCTATTTATACCCAATAAAGGCTCACATCTTTATTTCTCCTCTTCAACATCAAAAGCTAGGATTTCTACAAATCAAAACCCTTATTTATTCTTTAATAAAAATCAAGAGAGATCAAGAGAAATCAATAGAATCCAAGAATCTCTCCAAGAGCCTTCAAAAAAGAAGTTTCCCAAGGTATGCAGATATTGATTCTTGGATCCCTTTCATCTAAGAAGCTCAGGTACCCTTTCCTAAATCTCAAAGATTTTATGTTTATGAGTTGTTCATGATTCATGTGAGTTAAAATTAATGTTCAAGCTACTATTGAGTTTTGATTCATGTTTGTTTACAAGGTTTTCCAAGCTTTGACCCTAGTATGTGAAATTAATGTGATGTTCATGATAAACCTCTTCAATTTTCTTGTGAGATAATGTGTTCATGTCAATTAAGTGTAGAAATGGTTGAATAATCAAATCATTCTCCCCATCTATTTGATAAAATGCTTTTGTGAAGGAATTAGAGTCATTATAGCATGTTCACTAGAAGACCCCCACTTGTATGCAAGCCCATGAATGCCAAGTGTTTGTTGAAAAGCCTTAGTGAATGAATTGAGACATGATATTATGAAATTCCCCAATTTTGTACTCTTTGATACATGCTAAGACTTTAATACATTCTAAGTGTTTGTTGAACGAATTGTGACATGATAGCATGAAATCCCCAATTATGTGTAAACCCATGCATGCTAAGTGTTTATTGAAAAGCCTTAGTGAATGAATTGAGACATGATAGTATGAAATTCCCCAATTTACTTTAATACATGCTAAGTGATTGATGCAAGACCTTGTTGAATGGAATATGAGCCAATAGCATGTCTCCCTATATTATTGCATGTTTATGATTCCTAAATGCTTGAAGAGATGCTTTAGTGATTATGATGGTAAATGAATGTCCATGGTCTTGATTATTTGAGAATTGTTATGTTTTACTTTTATGTTATTGAGTCCTGGGGGTATTTATACCCGACAATTTAGCTGCAGTCTAAAGCCTATGTCAGTTTTCACGATAATCCCAGTCGAGCCATGATTCTCAGAAATCAGTGAGTTATAGAACTTTGTATTCTTAGACAGATACAAAACTTAAGAAATCTCAGCAATCTCAATAATCTCCATAATCTCAATATCGCTAGTTATCTAGCCTCGGTTCTGTACCCAGCTCAGATCTAGTAGTATTCAAGTGTTCAATTCTGACCTCTGTAGTAATCAAGTACTCTATTCAAGACTTGTATCATTCAGTCAGATAACGTGATTCAGGAGTATTCCATCAGATACGAAACTAAGTGAATTCAGCTTAACTCAGTCAGATCATTTGAGAAACATGATCAGTATCAGATTCAACTCAATTTATGTTCAGTTAAGAATCAATTCAAAGTCTTTCAGTTAGGAGTAAGAGCTAGCACCAAGCGTTGTCAAGGATGGCGGCTCCCCGTCAGAGAGGCAGAGTCGTTAAGAGCAATCCCTGAACTCCAGAACTACATAGCCAGCACAGGATACAGGAGTCACCCATCAGGAAAGGTTGTCACCCGTAGAGAGAAACTTGACTATTATATTGCCTTAGGCTTGACTTCCTGCGAGGGTGACCCTTCAGAGAGGCTTAACTAGAGAGGTCCTTACCCGTGACATGGTATTGACACCCTTCCAGCTGGGGTTACAGGTTGGACTCCACCAATTGAGATTTGAGGCATGTCGATTAAGTGACTACTTCCCACAGTTACAGTTTTAGTATCAATCTTCAGAAATTAGGACTTTCAGATACACTTATCTATCTCAGTGAGAAACTCAGATAGTTCCATTGATTTATGGACCACCTATCAGATAGGTTTTATCTCATATAAAGTTATTCAATATCAGATCTAGAGATCATCCGTCAGATAGGCTTGATCTCAGTCTCAAATTCAGTTGAGTATTCTTGTTATTATATTTAGAGATCACCCACCAGATAGGCTTGATCTCAGTCTTGGATTCAGTTGAGTATTCTTGTTATTATATCCAGAGATCACCCATTAGATAGGATTGATCTAAGTATCAGATTTAGTTGAGTATTTTTGTTATCAGATCCAGAGATCACTCGTTAGATAGGCTTGATCTCAGTCTTAGATTCAATTGGGTAATCTCATTATCAGATCCCGAGATCACCCATCAGATAGGCTTAATCTCAGTCTCTTACTCTATTAAGTAATCTTGTTATCAGATTCGAACATGATCATTTCTTATCATTGGTAGTTGATTCCGAGATCATCTATCAAAAAGGTTTAATCTTCGATTTAGTCAGTTGATAGTAGCAAAGCTCGAGATTCAGTCATTGATGTGAGTAGATTCGGTTAGTCATCTTTAGTATCCTCAGATTCTGAGATTACTCACGAGATAAGACTGATTTCAACTCTAGTAGTCATTTATCAGTATCAGATGATTCAATTATTCAGTATCTCAGTGTTAGTAGTAAGTTTAGATGGTAGTAAAGTAGTAGCCAAGTTTTAGTATTCAGAGTCGTGATGATTGTAGTTATGGTTTGTGCATTTATGCATGTTTTATCATTCGGTACTCTCATGACTATTCAGTTAAGTAATTGTGTATGCATAAGCCCTTGCATTTAGCCTTACCTCATCTGCATACTTAGTACATTCCCATGTACTAACGCATTTGTGCTATGGTGTTTTATTTGACACCATAGGTTCAAAGGCACAAGATCCAGAGTACCCTTAGCAGCTCAGTCCCAATCAGCAGCAGTAGACGTAGCAGTGAGTCCTCTTCATTCAAGGATAATCTTTATTTTATTATTGCATCAGATTTAGTCTATTTTCAGTAGATGGAGTTAGTTAGGGACATGTCCCATCAACTCCACAGTTCAGACAGTTTAAAGGCTTTTCGGACAGATGTATCATTATTCAGTTTTAAATTTTGAGTATTTTTAGATGTTTTGAACCTTATGGCTAGTTTATGCATTTATTTCAGATATTATACAGTGTTCAGGTACAGATATCAGTAGAGGGTTAGCTTGTGGTCCTTCGGGGTCATAAGCACCATGTGACGTTTTGGTTCCAGAAAATTGGGTTGTTACAGGTCATCACTTAGGTAATGGCCTATTAACTCAAGTTGTCACATGGAAATTGATTTTTATGAGTTGCTGGTCTTGGGTGATGACTTGGGCTGATAGGTCAGCACTTAGGTAATGGCCTATCAACTCAGGTCGTCACATAGAATCTTAAAATAATGGTTCACTGGTCTTAGGTGATGACTTGGCTTATAGGTCATCACTTAGGTGATGGCCTATCAACTCAGGTCGTTACTTTGTTGACTGACAAACATGCTGAATTAAAATGAGTATAACATTTTGCTCCGCTATCGGATTAAGGTAAAACAAAATATGTTGGAAAGAAGATTCAAAGACCTTTCATTTGATATATAGTATGATATGTAATTCATTATGCACAAGGATTAATGGTCATCTAAAGTTTACCAAAACTGAAATGTTCACTAAAACTTAATCGATAGGAGCGTTCTCAACTCGTCTTAGAGTTAGGAGATTTTTGTGACCTCGACTGATATACAAGGACTTTTTAACACTATAGAGCTGATCATCACACATATATAGACATAGAATTATTGGGTTAGGTTCTGTATACTTAAGAACAATGATTTGAATTCTAGCTCAAAAACGTGGGGTGTCACATTATCTCCCCCTTAGGAACATTCGTCCTCGAATGAGGCTGGTTAAGCTGAGAGTACTAAAGAATCTGAGATCATATACTAAACATGCATGCATGGGAACATGAGAATGTAACTGGGTCTGAAACATGATACATAAACTAAATATAATAAACTAAATTGATTTTCTTGAATGCATGCAATGATATGAGAATTGTTATAAGGCAGAGATAGAAACGAGATAGTAAACTTATGAGTAACCATTACCTCTTGATGGATCTAGTTTGATGATGAAAAGTTGAGAGGTTTAGGATATAAAAACTCAGGGTATTACAACATCTTCCCCTTGGGATAGTTTGTTCCTTGAATGATACTGACTTTGCTGAATTACTAAGGAAAGAATGAGATAATGCACGGGACACTAATGAATTGAATCATGACTGAATATCTAAAATCTAAAACTAATGCTTGATACATGAACTAAACTGAGGTAATGACTTACATGGTCATGAAGGAATTTTCTCTTGAATAGGAGAGATAAAAACCATAGAAACTTATCTGCCTAACTGCTAAACCGAATTACTGGTTATACAAACTAAATCATACTGAAATCTTATACTTAACTAGAGTATTTCTTTGACGCTCTTTCTATGAAGTTCTAATGACTTTAGGGAGTAAAGAATCTTGGGCATGGTCTGAATAAGACATCTGGACAAGAAATCATAACATGGATAAAATTCTATAATATGGGACACCGACCTACGAAACATCAGCTAGGATAGAGCTATTAGGCCTTATACACTACAACTACTAACTTTCAAGCTTAGACCTATTCTATGAATACTCTCTCAACTATACCTTCCACTTTAATATTGTGTTTCACTTGAGGCTACTGAAAATATTCACATGGGCACTTATAACTCTACCTACTGAAGTTTGAGGTGGACTGAATTTTCCCACTATGTACAAGCCTACTCAAATCTACAAAATGCAGCCATAACACTATAATACTAGTCTGAGTCATGAATTCAATACACTTTGCATTTTAATAGCTTTCCATCTCCTAAATAATCCTGATTACCCCTTCAACAACTAAATACAACTTTTACTAGCCATTCACTAATGCGTAATGCATTTATCCACTTACACAACAACACGACATTCAAGCCTATCTTCATAGCTACAGCCTCGAATAAAATAAACAATTAACAATCTTTCCTTAATATGAAATATTTACTCTCTCCCATATGACCAATTGCTCATCACTACATCATTTCATAAGAAGAGGTTACTAAAAGGATAAAACATGAGGAACTGAAGCATAAATCAACACTATACAGAACTTGACACTTAAAAGAGACCTGAGGAATAGAATAACAACATCATGGATTCATCAAGAGACCTAAACTGAGGATATACATTACATAATTTGAATTTTTCTGATCATTAGGAGTGTAGTATGAGTACTAGAACTGAACACATAGTAAAGAAGGAATACTTGAGTCATGAGCTACATGACTTGAATTTGGAGTTCATAACTTTATGGAATATGATTTGTACTGCTGGGTGAACTAAAACACCTTATACTAGGAATTAGAAGCGTACATGATTTCCTATAAAGTGCATAACTATGAATTATGATCATAGGGATGACATGTAAGGCATGAGTAGATATCATGATAAATGAAATACAAAACTTTGCACTAAGGTAAGGACGGGTTGGGCATCATCCTCTCCTACTACTTTACTACACATACTGATATTACTACTAAAATTTTAAAGCCTGACTTGGTTACTTGTTCTATCATCTCCCCCTTATCTTAAAGTCATTATTCTAAGTTTGGGAATCTCTAAACTGAACTGACACCACTTTACTCTAGAATCTAGGATATAATAATACACATAATCACTAAACTCACCATGAAGAACTGTACCTAAAAGTGTAAAACCATACTGTTGATACAACCTTCTGAGATAGAACTCTTAACTTTCTATATCCCCAAATACACTATGTTACAACCTAAGAACTGACTAACTTAGAATTTTCCACTCCTCTTTCTATTAGCTCAACCTTCAAAGATTCAAACTTAGATTGAACACATAATAGGAATATCCGCAAATATTTAATAACCATACTACTTTCATCATAGCCATTAAATGTCACATCTCTAAACTTATATTTTTCCCACACCATGAGAATTACCACTACACCAACATCAATAATCCATATAACTTCAAATTACCAAACTTAAATTCTTGCATACACAGTTTCAAGCCTATTGATTCACCTTTTATATAACTAGCCTCATAGAATACATACTCTACTCAATCTGGATAACACCATCCCAAATCTACTACTGTTGTTGAACTCTTGGGTTCATGCTTCTAATTCTAGGTTATATGCTATCATAGGATTCTGAGAAGGGATCTGAGGACACATTTGACTTTGGATTAGTGAACGAGTTTTTATGATTATGAATGAAATCTTTCATACTTTGGAACATGAAGGTACTAATAGGATACTTTCAATCCCACATAGAATCCCATAATTATCTGTGAGAACTATCTGAGAAAATCTGTATTTGTAAGGATTTAAGATTGATTGTTTCTATTACCTTGAAAACAAGGCAAGGCTGGCATGAATAGAGCAAGATAAAAATTTGTATAAATTTCTTAGAGGACCTTTCTATTGCACGGTCTGAGACATGAAAGAAGGAAAATATTTCCTAAAACATCTTGTAGACTTTTGTCCATAAGTGTGGCGCGCTCCACACCCATGCACAAGACTCTACTCAATGCGGCTTTCAGATTCCCTTGCACACTGTAGAACATTAGGCTCTGATAATAAGTTTGTAATGCCCTGAGAATATGCCCTGGTCGTCACACGGTGCTTACAGTCCCAAAGGAACACAAGCTAACCCATGATACTTATACGTGCTATGAGCACTTGGTAAAATAATAGAGAAGCATGTGCAAAATTTAACTGAAAAAGCCATAAGGTTTTAAATCATAGTTCTGATAATGTCTGTAAAACAATACTGATAAAATGGATGATAATAACTACTGAAAACTGACTGTCTGTCTGTACTAATCTAAAAGGCTCTAACTGAATAACTGGGGAGTTGATGGGACAAAGCCCCAACTAACTCCGACTGTCTGCAAAAACTGAGAAACTAAAATAAACATAACTAGTCCTCAAAGAATGAAGACTCACCATTGTTGCTGCTACTAGTGTGCTGGGATAACTAGGTACGGTCAGGAAACGAAGCATCCAAACCTATGATATGAAACATCGTAGCGCAAGAAATGAGTATACGATCAGTACTTTAAATATATTGGTATGCTAAATGAGGTTAGACTGATATGCATGGGTTTATGTGCATGAGTAATAACTGACTGAATGTATAGCATAGAATAACTGAATGCACATCAATAACTAGTTGAATAATATGAGATAACTGAGTAAACATGCATGAAGTAAAGACTGACTGGCTAGCATGAGATTACTGAATATAAATGTGTGAAAGCTGTAAGATCTGAGAATACATGACAAAGCAAATAACATAATTATGAAATAGTTTTGTAAACTTAAATACTGAAATACTGATAACTGAATAACTGATATTGTATACTATGGTTAAGCAAAAAAAAACTGAACTGAGTTCTGAACTGAATACTAATTACTGAGTACTAAATACTGAAACTACAATTGTGAGAGGTATCATCTAATCGACATGCCCTAATTATAAGCCGAGTTGGGGTCCAACTTGTGACCCTAGTTAGAAGGGTGCTAGTACCATTCCACGGTTACTAACACTGGCTTTGAAGTCATTCCTAACTAACGGGTGACCCCTGAGATCAGTCCTAACTAGCGGGTGATCCCTGAGAGTGTCACCTAACTAATGAGTGACATCTTATAACCTACACTAGCTACGTAGTTCAGTAACTTAAGGATTGCTTCTAAGGATCCAGTCCTAACTAACGAGTGAGCCCTCATCCCTAGGCTCACTCGGTGATGAATCCTACTCCCAACTGAACTGACACTAGTTATAGGTCTAAGCTAAGCTTAACTAAAAAGGAAATTAACTCGGATTACTGAAGTGATCTAAGTTTGACTGATATGATAACGGACTGAATTGATAATGCTCATACTTGTCTGAAACTACTGAGACTAAATAAGCAGCTAGATTTTGGGTATTCATAACCCCCATGACTCTATAACAATGACAACAGGGTCATATGAAAGCTTTGAAACCATGGAAGGAAATTATTATTCACAATAATTTACTTAAACATTTCATCAAATACATGGGTACCAAGACTTTAACATGAGGAAATACTTCTAGACATAATGGGATGCCACGATCACATGAAAAAATTATAAACTAATAATTTATTCTAAATTCTCATGAACATAATATGGAAACCATAATATTTAAAACATACTATAATGCATTTCACTTGAAAAAAAATTCCAAAATCTTAACTTGTAAATATGTAATAAGTAGTCATTGTTCAAAACCAAATCATTTGGGCATTTCATCAAATACTTGTAGTTCATGGTTTAAACTAAGAATGGGAATTGCATAAAACTTGTAGTAATAGCTTGATTTCACTTCTAAGATCACCAATTAGGTTTTAAATTCAACAAACAACACCATTCAAACATATAAGGTTTTATATCACTAATAATTTCATGAAAACATGATAAAGATTCGAAATTCATATAAGTTCATGGACATAATTAATAAAATCTATTATAAGGGTTGCTTTCGATGAAAAAAAATTGTAAACATCATGTATAATAAAGATTCATAAAAACTTCACGGGGATAAATCATTATAAACATGTAATTTTATGATTTAAACTATAAAAGATGGATTCTTGGACTCCATGGGTGAAAAGGGCCCATGGATGAACATATAACATACCTTAGAGCTTTAATATTGAAAGAGAACTGACTTTTCTTGAACATTCTTGGATTAGGACTTACAATTCCTTGAGTTTCTTGAAGAAGGGCTTGAATCTTGTTCTTGGAAGATGACTTTGAGAGGAAACCCTAATTTTCTTATTCTTAAGAGTAGAGAGGATTATGAGTGTTGAGCAACTGATATTTTATCCCTTAATAGGGTTTTATGTATGGCCTATCACACCAAGTCGTCACTCAAAAACTAATTTTTATAAGTTGCTGGTCTTGGGTGATGACTTGGGCTGATAGGTCATTACTTAGGTGATGGCCTATCAACTCAAGTCGTCACATAGAAACTAATTTTCATGAGTTGCTGGTCTTGGGTAATAACTTGGCTGATAGGTCATCACTTAGGTGATATTCTATCAACTTAGGTCATCACATGGAAATTGAAAATAATGGTTCGCTGGTCTGGGGTGACGACTTGGATGATAGGTCATCACTTAGGTGATGGCCTATCAACTCAGGTCGTCACTTTATTGACAGACAAACATGCTGAAGTAAAATGAGTATAACTTTTTGTTCTGATATCGGATTAAGGTAAAACAAAATGCGTTGGAAAGAAGATTCAAAGACCTTTCATTTGATATATATTATGATACGTAATTCATTATGTATAATGATTAATGGTCTTCTAAAGTTGACCAAAGCTGAAATATTCACTAAAACTTAATCGATAAGAGCGTTCTCAAATCATCTTTGTGTTAAGAGATTTTTATGACCTCGACTAATATATAAGGATGTTTTAACACTATAGAACTGATCATCACACATATATAGACATAAAAATAATTGGGTTAGGGTCTTTATACTTAAGAACAATGATTTAAATTCTAGCCCAAAAATGTGGGGTGTTATACATACCTTCTACAAGGCTATTTCTATGGTAAATATTATCAAGATTAGGGCTACTCAAGACCCTCATGTTAATCCATATACAACAATCACCCACACAAGAAATTCATCATTAATATCACATATAAACATAAGTCTAAGCAAGATTCAACATCATACATCATTAGGCAACAAAACCTATTTCTTTTGACTTCAAAACCACCATGTACACTTACTAATCCAAGTATCAAATACATGGTTTTAGATATATTTAAATAGGGTAAGAGATACATGCCTTAAACAAGATGAAACGCCAATAATCTTGGCTTGTTCTTGCCACTAGATAAGCTTCTTCTAAACTTTATCCAATTTAGAAACACAAAATTGAAGTTCTTTTTCAATGGTTCAAGTCTAGGTATTTTAGTAACTTTATGCTAAGTATTCCAAATGTTAATATTGGTTGCCTTTGGTGTCTTTCTTAGGGCATGCAGTATCTTTAAAAGGCATTATGGAATACCTATAAAAATTTTAGGCTATTAAAAATTGGGCCAAATCAGCAAATGTGATAGAGATTCATATTTTTGTGGGGTTGGACAACAATTATCTTAGGTTTGTGAAGGGATTCACCTTCATTACTTTGCATATGACCCGATTGACTCAGAAGAAGGTACCTTTTGTATGGAATGATGAATATGAGTAGAATTTCCAAAAGATCAAGACCTTGCTAACCTCAACTCCCATTCTTACCATGTCAGTTGAAGGTAAAGATTTTATTGTGTATTGTGATGCTTCATGTTCTAGTTTGGGTGTTTTTTTATGCAGGGAAAGAATGTGATTGGATATACTATGAGCCAGCTAAAAGTGTATGAGATAAACTACCCCACCCATAATTTAGAATTGGCAACAATAGTATTTACTTTCAAAATTTAGATGCATTATCTTTATAGGGTTAAGTGTGAGGTGTTCAAAACCACTGCAACTTGCAACATATTTTTAGTAAAAAGATTTGAATTTGAGGTATCATAGGTGTATGGAATTACTCAAAGACTATGACATTTTGATCTTTATCATCCAAGCAAGTCTAATGCGGTAACAGATGCTTTAAGCTAGAAGACTATAAGTATAAAGAGTTTAGAGTAGTTGGAGGTGCCAAGACGTTCATAGATATAGAGGTGCAAACCTTATCTAACAATTTGATCAAATTATAGGTGGCTAATAATTTGATTAAATTATAAGTGGCTAATAATGTAGGGTTTTTAGCCAATGTTGAGGCTAGAACCATATTCCTTTACAAGATTAAAAAAAGGCAATTTGAGGATAAGAAATTAAATAAAATTTGGGTTAAGGTGGTACAAGGTGAGGGAAAGATGCCATTCTTGATTAGAAAAGTGTGTTGAAAATTAGTGGATGTATGTGTGCCTCGTATGGACAACCTAATTTCTGTTATCCTTATCGAGGCTTACAGTTCTAAGTACCCTACACATCCGGGTGAAACCAATATTTATAGAAACTTAAGGTAACATTATTGGTGGTGGTATATGAGAAGGACATTATTGATTCCATGACTAAGTGTCAAACTATCAATGGGTTAAGTATAAACATAGATGACTTGGTGGCAAATTTTAGAGGATGCCTACTTTGATAATTAAGTGAGAGAGAATAACTATAGATTTTGTTGTTAGTCTTCCTAAGACCTTGAAAAGATGTGATTCCATTTGGGTAATTATTGATCAATTAACCAAGTTTGCATATTTTATTCTAGTGTGAGTGAATTATAATATAGTCAAGTTGGTTGTAATGTATGTTAAGAAAATTGTTAGACTTGCCTAACTCTATCGTATCAGATAGAGGTATATAATTTACCTCTAACCTTTTAGAGAAGTTTTAAGAAGAGTTGGATACTAGTTTAGACTTAAGTACAACCTTTCAACTGTAAATTAATGGATAATCCGAGCAGATGATTCAAGTTCTAGAAGACATTCTTTGAGCATATGTAATGGAATTTAGGGGTCAATAGAACTAGCTTGCCTTTGTATTGATATGGCTTATTTTGAAGCCATGTATAACAGAATGTGTAGGTCACCAATTAGGTGGTTTAATGCCTTATAGGTGAGACCTTGGAGCACGGATGTGTTAAAAGAGTCAATAGAGAAAGTGAGATTCATCTAAGAAAAGTTGCTAGAAGCTCAACATAAATAAAAGGAGTATATGGGCAACAAGGTCAAAGATGTTCATTTTGAGAAGGACGATAAAGTTTTGCTTAAAATATCACCCATGAAGGATGTAATATATTATAGAAAAAAGACTAAGTTAAGTTCGGTGTATATCAGATCTTTTGAGATCTTGAAGGAAGTAGAATCTGTGGCTTATAGGTTGGCTCAACCTCCTAGTTTGTAGGGAGTTCACCCAATATTTCATGTCTCAATGCTCAAAAAGTATCATGGATATAGAAATTACATCATCCATTGAGATTCGGATCTGATTGACAATAAACTCTCTTATGAAAATGAGCATATACTAGATAAAGGTTTGAGGTAATTTGAGAACCATGGTTATTTCATCTATGAAAGTTCAATCGATAAACTATCCTATTAAGGAGGCCACTTAGGATACTGAGGTGGACATGCACAAGCAATATCCCCATTCATTCGTTGATTCAAGTTACCTTGGTTGTTTTTCATTTTTTGTTACTAGATGTCATTCTGAAACTAATGAGTATTTAAGTGGTATCTAATATAATGATTCCAAACATTGTTACAGTGATTGGTGGGTAAATTTACAGCTTAGAATTCCTTAGATAAAATTTGTAAAATTAAGGGCTAGCGTCGTTTGGGGTAAATTTTGGGTGTTGTGCGTTCTAGGAAAATCTAGTAATTTTTGGTGGTTTAGTTGTGGGATTTAATTTGATTTGAGTTTATTGTTAGATGATTAGTTTAGAAAGTCATAGGAACTTTTGATGCATAAAATATGTTAGTAGAACTCAAGTTACAGCACGTTCCATAAAAGGGATAGATATGATGCCAAAATTAGAGAAATGAGTTATGAAATGAACATAGCTTGGAACTAAGACCAACCTATATTTTAAGTACCGATCAACGTTAGAAGTTTTTTTGAATAGTTTCATTGTAGCAAAGAAGAGGATCGCAACGACGATGGGGTGTTTTGTCCTAGGTACCATTATTGCAGTAGAAGTGTCGTTGAGCAGCATCATCGTAGTGAGGGAAAGGGTCACCACTGCAATAGGGTGTTTTGTCCTAGGAACCGCTACAGTAGTATAAGTAATTGCAGCAATGATTAGTTAGCCTTATACTAGAAATTTGAGACTTAGTGTTTTTTATCCTAAAACATTCAATTTTCGATCGAAAGACATAGATAAGGTGATTTCCTCCATTGTTAGGGGTTTTTCATCATTAAAGTATGGTTTTTCTGCATTTTAACTTGTAATTACTTTTGAGTAATCTTTAGAACTGTACGAATCATGATCATGGTTGCAATTGGGATTTTAGCCCTATGTTTAATGATCTATTGGAAATTGGTGGTAAATAACTTTAATTGGCTTATTATTAACTCTAGATTGTTAGAATTCACTTTCTAGAATAAAATTATTCCTTGTAATCATGAGATATGAAGAAGTCAAATATATTAAAGGGTAAAAATCACTAAAATGATGAACTAGATTAAGTTCATGCGTTCAAGTTACTGGGTTTGGGTTTATAATGCCTAGAAGTCGGGAATTTTGTGTTAAATCATTCTCATTTATTGTTTATAGACCAAGAATGAGTAGAACTTGTGATAAAGGGCAAAGCTTTGGCTAATTAGTGTATTTGGAAGAGGAAACGAGGTAGATATGATTTGAAGGTAGTTATTGAGTTGATTTGATTATATGTTTATATTTGAGTTAGATTATTATGATTAGCCTTTGAGCATGCTTGTGATTGTTGATTGAGATGATGTTAAAGTTTAAGATGAAATGATTAACTTGAAGATTTAAGTGTTGATGAATAAAATACAAATTTACATATTGATATTATTGTGCTTTGAGCATTATTGTTGAGTTTTATTTATTTGATGATATTAGGATCAGTTCAGCACAGATTGATATTGGGATTAGGTACCATGCCGATATAGTATATGGACTGCGCTCATTCTATGCAGATCAGGATTAAGGGTCTTTGCTGACCCAAATATGTATGTACACTAGTTTTGGCATACATTCATTGGTTGCACTACACATGTGGTTGTTTACTTAATTACAGTTGTCTAAATTCCCTAAATATAAGTGATTGATACGAATAATTTGAAAAGGGTTGATAGAAAAAAAATACCCGTTGAGTTTGTAAGTTGAGGAGTTTTATGAATATGAATTGAAATGTTGGTTGGTCATGAGTTGTGTCTAGATCGCTTCTTGATTTTTTTTTAACGTATCTAGTTGTATGGTGTTGAGTTAAGCTTGTCGACGATGACTACCAATACATAATTTTTGTACTGATCCTACATGTGTTCTTCATTTTGTTGAGTGCAGAGTATGTTTTAATATTTGAGACAAGACCTCGACTTTAGTTTTTTATCATCAACTTCGATTCAAGGTGAGCATCATGTCAGGACAATCATTAGATCTTCCTCTTGCTCATGTCCTTATTTCCGAGCAATGACTTTCTTCATTGATTTCAGTATTTGGGGACTATGATTTTAGACTTATTTTGAATTAGTAGTTCTTGTATGGTAACTTTCGGATCCCAGAGATGTAATAGTTTAGACATACTTCTGCAGTTTTTGTTATTGATTTAGTTTTTTGGAGAAGTTAGCATTGATATTGTGCTTGACATGTTTTACGTTAGTAAATGGTATTTTGGTTTAGTAAATATTTAAGTGTAAGATTTAATTATTCGACTAAGGATTGAGTTGATTGGTTCTTCTACTATAGAGTTAAGGTGGGTGACACTCACGATCAATTGGGTCATGACATTTTGTTTCTCACTTGCATCAAAAAATAATTTTAAAATACTAAACAACGAAATTCAAAAAATTGAACCAAAACGAATTAGTTTGATTCAGTATTTGATGCACATAGTTTCAAAATAAAAAATCAAAGAGCCAAATCTAACTTTGACAATCTAACAAATAATGTAACGTCCACCCCTAAATTGTGGACAATTATGTTACTTGGACAAATTAATTAAGGGTGACAAAAAAGTTTCAAAACTAAAAAAGAGTAACACAAGTCTTAAATATTGAGTAGAGGTGACAATTTTAAGATTAGTGTAAATGACACTAATTTTAAAACCCTCAAGTTTTTATTATTTACATAAAAATCTCTACACCATATTTACATAACGCAAAATAGTTCAGTGGACTCTTGTACTGTGTCCGTTTGGTAATGTAGATACTCTTACTTAGATGTTTGTCATTTGTACCCTTGAACCCATTAAAAAGCAACATTTTGAATTCTTTGCCCGTTGACCAGTCCTATGTAGCATTAAAATGACTAACTAGGACGAGGTGCGTGTATGCACACGCCTAGGGTGTGAGTGGGGTCAATTTTTGGGCAACTTTATATTAAAATAATTTTAAAAAATAAAAATAATATTTAGATTAAAAAAATTAGAAAGGGGTCTTTTTTTCCTCCATCTTTTTTAATTTAAAAATTTTAAATAATAAATTTAAAAAATAAAATAAAAAAGCCCCCCTTCCCTACGCCACCCCACCCAGCCTCGTCCAGGTCCTACCCAACCCACCCCAAGACTCTTCCAGCCCCCCACTCCGCCCCGACACTCGTCCAGGCCCTCCCCACCCCACCCCAATCCGTCCCCATCCCCTACACCTCACCCAGCCCCTCCCCACCCCATCCCCAGCCCCCCACCCCACCCTAATACTCGTCCAACCCCCCTTCACCCCACCCCAACACCTGTCCAGCCCCTCTCCACCTCACCCCAGCCCGTCCCCACCCCCTACCCATCCCTATCTAGCCCCTTCCCACCTCACCCCAGCCTCCACACCCCACCTAGCCCCATTCAGCCCCTCCCCACCCCACCCCAGTACTCGTCCAGCCCCCCTTCCCCAACCCAGCCCCCTCCCCAAAACCACCATCACTTTTTATTTTTTATTTTAATTTTTCATCTCAATTCAAATCTTTTAATATTTTTTTTTTAAATTAAAATTTAAATTTGAAATATTTTTATTTTATGGGGGGTTAAAATTTAAATTTGAATTGAAAGTGAGTGATAGTGGATATTGAAAATAATTAGTGAATTTTGCTTGAAAAAAAATAAACTTTTTGTGAATTTGTTAAAGATATTCAAATTTAATATTTGGAAATTCATTATGTTTGTATATATGAATTTATAGTTAAAAATTTAAATTGGTTAGAGAAGAATTTTAATTATTTGGAATGAATTTGATGTTTAATTTGTGAGCAAAAATAAAAACATGACTATTCAAGTTTTTCTACAATTTATAAATTTTTTTATTTAATTAAATTAATTTTAATATTTAATTTGTTATGTAGCATTTTAAAAATGGCTTGAAATTTAATGTAATACTTGAAAATGACGTAGCAGATGACGTGGCAGATGATGTGGCAGACATGACAGCTGACATGGGGAGAGTGTGTTACACTCACCAAAAAAGTGTTTAAAATGTTGCTTTTTAATGAGTTCAAGGGTCCAGATGACAAACATGTAAGTAGAAGTGTTCAACTTACAAAACCGACATAGTACAAAAGTCCACCGAACCATTTTGCCTTTACACAAAGATCCCTATACCATCACCATCACTCCTCCTCCACACCCTTTTTGTTGCCACCGCCGTCATCTCCTCTTCCTCCACTATCACTATCATTACCATTGCCACCTTTTCCAAATTCACCATTATTTCCTCTCTCTACATAACTATCGCCTATTTTTTCTTTTTCTCCCCACCACCATTGCTATCAACATCGCAACAAATGTCATCTTCTCATTCAACATCACCACCAGCACCATCACCTTTCTTTTTATCATAAATATCACTTTTTCGTAGGCTCTTCCTCCAACCACATTTTTTTAGAAATTAAGTAAGTATCGAAATTGCTGCAGCAACAGTCGAAGTTGCTGCAGCAACTTTGATAGTTTTGATAGTTGCTACAATAACTTCGATAATTACTGTAACACAACAACTAATAGTAGTTGTTGCAATAATTACCGTAACTGTTGTAGCAACTATGATAGTTGCTGAATCAACTCTTGCAGTTGCTGAATTAGATGAATTATTTCTCCATTTATTTTTAAAAGAGATCAAAACTTTCTTTGCAAACTTCTCAACTTTATTTTAAAAAAATAGTTCATGAAGATTAAAAAAGGAAGAAGAACGAAACGAAAAAAAAAAGATTGAAGAAGAGGAAAAAATAAGAAAGAAGATGAGGAGAAAGAAATTTGGAGAGAAAGAAAAAATAAAGAAAAAAGATTGAAAGATAAGAGAAAAGGGAAAAATTTTAAAATTTTAAAATTTAGAGTTGGAGGACTTTTTAAAAAATTATTTTTTTTTAAAATTACATTTTATACCTAATTAACTTAATCAGAATTTAAATAAATCTTTGACCTTAGCTAATTAAAATTGTCACCATATTTAATTTAAAAACTTTTTTATTCTAATTAATTTGACCAGAATTTAAATAAAACTTTAACCTTAATTGGTCAAAATTATCAACATTTTTAATTTAAAAACTTTTTTTGTCACCTCCACATAATCTTCTCATGTTACTTTCCCTTTGTTTTTCCTTTTCCGCCTCAATGCTTGCTTCAATAAAATATTTTCCTCATAACAAGTTGAAACCCTCGATAAACCTTATCGCTTCAGCTCCTACAACTCAAAGCCACATTTATCCAATTTGAGTTTTCCTCTCATTTTCCAAAACTCCTAATGGGGTTGTTCGCCACCAGGCGCACGTTAGCTTCCAGCATATACCGTGCACTCGCTTCATCATCATCATTGTCTCGATTTCGTTTTGCTGTTCCCCTTTTCTTGAATCCCCAGTACTACCCATCAGAGCAATTCGTTTCGACCCGTCCCAAGACATCCGGGTCGGGTTACTCTCCCCTCAATGATCCTTCTCCCAACTGGAGTAATCGGCCGCCGAAGGAGACGATTCTTTTAGATGGATGTGATTATGAGCATTGGCTGATTGTCATGGAGTTTCCTGACCCTAAACCCTCCGAGGAAGATATGATTAATGCATATGTCAAAACCATGGCTGCCGTTCTCGGAAGGTACTCCGAAAAATACCCCTTTTCTTGCTGCTTATATTGGCATATTATACCTAGGTCTTTTGTTTTTTATTACTTATACATGAGAAGGTTCTTTGTGTAAACTTGTTTTTCTAGACATATATATATACACCCCCACTTTTTTGGCTACTTATTGGCATATTATACCTAGGTCTTTTGATTTTTATTACTAATACATGAGAAGGTTCTTTGTGTAAACTTGTTTTTCTCTCTATCTCTCTGTATATATATGTGTCTGTGTGTATATATATATGTCTGTGTGTGTATATATGTGTGTGTGTGTGTGTGTGTATATATATATATATATATATAAATGATACCTTCTCGTGTGGATGATAAATTATTGAATTGTTGAAATGATACCTTCTCGTGTGGATGATAAATTATTGAACTGTTGAAATCCTCATGGCGTGTTGTGACTCTGGATTACGAGTTGATAAGGATGGGTAGAGGCTAGTAGGGCTTTTACACTGTTTGGATGGTTGTTATACATTGTTCATAATGTATTGTATTATATTGTCTTGTATTGTATTGTAACGTGCTATATTATATTGTTTTGATGAATGCAACATTCAGATAGGTTGTATTGTTTTCCATCGTGCATAATATCACACGCAGTGTTGTAATAGGCGCTCGCCACGTCGCCAATGGCGAATGGCGAGGCGAGGCATAGTCGCCTTTTGTGAGAAAGGAGACAAGGCGACAATGCAAATTAAAAAGGTGACGCCTTTGCGAGAAAGGCGAAAATGGTGTCGCCTTTTTAATTTTTTTTTTAAAATTAGGGCTTTAGGGATAAAAGCTAATTTTAGGGCTTATTTTCCTATTTTGGCTCCACCAACTTACTCGATTGGCAACTGCGACTGCTACCATTATCATCTCACAAGTTCGACTTCGACTCCGACAACCGGCGACGGCTACTCCGGTAAGGATTGATTTCTATTATTTTTTTCTTCTTTCTTCTTCTTCTTAATCCGGCGACTGAACTCCAACTACTGTTTTTTTTGCTTCCTCTTTTTCTCTTCTTCTATTTTTCTTCCTCTGAAACAGTAATACAGTGTTACACTGTCACTGTAACAATAAGCATAAATGTATTATGTAAAAAAATCTTTTTTTTAATAACTTATATAACATAGTATGATAGTAATATACTAATTAAATGGCTTGATCATTTACAACTATTTCAATTTCAATGGCGTTTTAGTATTGCTTGTTTTATGGATATGGAATTGTTGAGTCGTTCAAGTTCTAGACTTTTAGTATCTATCTACTATCTATTTTTAATTCTTTTTTTCTTTTGACTTGCACCGGGTGTCCGAGACTCTTTGAGTCCCGACTAATCCCGGGGGTGCACAGGCCCTCGGCAAGGAGTTTTCCCGCAAGTGCACCACGGGTAATTCAGGGTTTCACCCAGTTCGATGGCCCTCAAAAATTGTTTGCACCCAATGGGAATCGAACTTGAGACCTTGAAAGGGAGCACCCCAAAGCTCAAGCCAATTACCACCAGGTCAACCTCTGAGGGTTTTCTCTATTTATTTTTAATTCTTGACTTGAAATATTTTCTAATGTATTAGTGCTCTATTGAAATTTTGATCATTTATATATTATTTTAATTTTTTTGTATTAATTGTCGCGCACTTTCAAAAGGCAATAGCCTCGCCGCGTGGTGTGACGGAGCCCTGTCGCCTCTTGTCGCCTTTCACCGTCCAAGACATTGATCACACGTCAACAATTTGAAGGATAAACTAAAAAAGGAAAGTAGGGTATGGAGTAGAGCTGCTATAAAAAGGTAAGGTAAGGGATAAAAATATGATTATTAAATACTCAGTAAAAAATGATGATAAGGTAACGATGTGATTGTACCAAATCGGTGGTTACACAAAATGGGACTTTTTGTCGTTATATATTGATGGATTTAATGATATGACAATAAAATTTAAGTAACAATCAAAACAAACATTATATTTAAACTAAAAATACAATACAATACAAGACAATACAATACAATAGGTAAAAACCATCCAAACAAGTTGTTAGGTTGGTAGACTTCCGCGAAAGAGTACATGTAACATTTCTAGAGAATCTCATATAGGATAGGGGCTATAAAATCTTACTATTTATATGAAAAGGAAAAGTTCACTTGATGAGCACACTTTTGGGCTCGATGTGACGTAACCCAATGTCAAAGTCGTTTAGCATATTGGGCCAAAGTGGCCATTATGTGTCATGGGCTTTAGAATGTGTCTAATATGGTACCGGTGCTCGTCTCCCTTAATACAATGGTAAGAGTGAAACAAACCTCATTAAGAATGCTAAAAGTTCCCATAAGTAGGTGTTTATGTTGCCAATTGGAGTGAGTTGTTATAGAGTACTTTGAGTGAATCTCCTTTGGAGTGATCATTGTTGGAGTATTCTCTTGGGATATTTTTGGATAATTGATATTTTTACTCTCCAATGCATTTTTGTTATTGTTGATTTGCTCCTAGAAGTGTGCTCGTGGCGTACAATAGGTCAATTCAAGACATGTATAATGGAGCGAAGACGCATGTGATTTGATAGGGTTGCACCGCGGGTCAATGCTTAGTCCATTTATATTTACCTTGGTAATGGATGATTTGACGCGGTGCATTCAAAGGGAGGTGCCTTGGTGTATATTATTTGCTGATTATGTAGTGCTACTTGATGAGACACGGGGAGAAGTTATGATAAGTTGGAGGTTTGGAGACAAACCCTTGAGTCTAAAGGATTTAGGTTAAGCAGGATCAAGACTGAGTACTTGAAATGTAAGTTTAGTGATTTGACGCATGAGGCAGACGTGGTAGTGAAGCTGGATTCTCAGACCCTTTGGAAGAGAGATAGTTTACTGGATTCTCAAACCCTTTGGAAGAGAGACAGTTTCAAGAATCTTGCGTCTATTATTCAGGGGAATGGGGAGATTGACGAGGATTTCACTCGCCATATTGGTGTACGATGGCTGAAATGGAGGCTTACTTCGGGAGTCTTGTGTAATAAGGTGTCTCTTGAGCTTAAAGGTAAGTTCTACAAAGTGGCAGTCCGATCAGTTATGTTGTATGGAGCAGAGTGTTGGCCAGTTGAAGATGGGGAAGATGGGGATGTTGCAATGGATGAGTGAACTTATTAGGAGAGATAGGGTTAGAAATGAGATTATTCGAGAGATGATGGGAGTGGCTTTGGTGAAGACAACATGCGAGAAGTGAGGTTGAGATGGTTCGGGCATGTGATAAGGATGTCACGCACCGTATTGGTGCAGGATGGCTGAAATGGAGGCTCACTTCGGGAGTCTTGTGTGATAAGAAGGTGTCTTCTGAGATTAAAGGTAAGTTCTGCAGAGTGACAGTCCGACCGGCTATGTTGTATGGAGCAGAGTGTTGGCCGGTTAAAAACTCTCACATCCAAAAGTTAAAGGTGGTGAAAATGGGGATGTTGCGATGGATTTGTGGATTACTAAGAGATATAAGGTTAGAACTGAGATTATTTGATAGTAGATGGGAGTGGCTTTGGTGGAAGACAAGTTGCGAGAAGTGAGGTTGACATGGTTCTGGCATGTGATGAAGAGGTGTCCGGATGCCCCAGTATGATGGTGTGAGTGGTTGGCTATGGATGGTTTCATGCGGGGTAGAAGTAGGCCGAAGAAATATTGAAAGGAGGAGATTAGGCATGACATGAAGCAGTTACAGCTTACGGAGGACATGACCCTTGATAGGAATGTGTGGAGGACACAGATTAGGGTGAAGGGTTAGTGGGTAGGAGTGCTTCCTTACTAATAGGGAGGAGTGCTTTATGTAGTTGTGCCTGTAGTTATAGTGTTATGCATGTGTCTTGTAGTTTCTGTGATGTTCTGGTGTTGTTGGTGATTTCGAATAGATAGTTTATAATATTAATCTGTGGGTATCTTATTTCTTGTATCATTTTGTTGTGTTTGTTTATGTTTTTTTGTATGTTATATTGGTGTTTGTCCTGAGCCGAGAGTCTATCGAAAACAACCTCTCTAATTCATTTGAGGTAGTGGTATGGACTGCGTACACTTTACCCTCCCAGACCCCACTATGTGGGATTACACTGGGTATGTTGTTGTTGTTGTTAATTTGCTCCTCTGTTCATAGACGTAGTCCGTAGGTCAAATTGGTCGAACTATGTAAATTTGTTTTTTTCCTTAATGTCCTTTTTATTGTTAGTAAACAAGTATTTTGGTAACTTCCTCATTTTCCTTGCTACTGATGCTTAGAGGAATCATCTTTTTAAACCTTCATTTGGATTTAGAAATAAAATTTATTAAAATGTGGTACAAGAGAAGAGTAACAATCTTTTTTTTTTCAATTTGAACATTCCATTATCGTACTGTATTGTTTCTGGAATGACATGGCGCAGTTCACTAGGGATTGGAGAACCCAATAACATTGTGTTTGCTGCTTTCTAAGAAAAAAATATTTGAATCACATTTTGTTTAAGTTTAATTTGATTTAGTGACGGAAAATGCCATTAAACAGTTGTACAAGAGAAGGATTACAATTTTGTTTTGCAAATGTTTACATTCCAAATCACTACCATGTGCTAGTACAACATGATATGTTTCACTAGGGATTGGAGAATTGGGGTAATATTGTTGTACTTTCATGTACATGAAGTAACATTTTGTTTTCTAGACTTGAGTGTACTTTCTTTTCTAAGAGAAGATTATTCGCATCACATTTTATTAAAGTCCAATTGGATTTAGAGACGAATTGGTATTAAACTGATGTAAAACAGAAGGAAAACAATTTGTTTTGCAAAGGTTTAACATTCTAAATTGCTACCATGTTGTTCCTCTTTGTATAAGGACATGATGCAGTTCATTTTGGATTGGAAAAACAGGGTAACATTGTGGTGCATTTTTTATGTATGATTGTGTTACTTGTTCGCTAATATATTTGCTCGGTTTCCTTGATTCTATCTCTTCTAGTCTTTTCTGTTGAATTCTCTACTGTTCATAGCTTTATTTACTTATTAATTCTTTCAGCAAATTTTCATAGCTTTATTAACAAAAGTAGTTCTATTAACTTCTGCAAACTTGTCTACCAAGTTATGAATTGTGCCCACAGAGTAACCATATTGGTGCATATATGACCCACTATATGCTTGACTACTGATGTATGTAGAATTTGCAGGCTTAGCTTTCTACATCAAGAACTTTATTCCTAGAGTTGAATATACCATAGAGATTTTAAAATGAACAGTGTTATTTCACTGCCTCAACTAGTAAACCTTTTTGTGTACTTTTGGGCGTGGGCTGTTTTTTCAGTGTAATGGACTAGTGATATTTCGATGGCTTTTTGTTTGGTATACAGTGAGGAAGAAGCAAAGAAGAAGATTTACTCTGTTTGTACAACCACATACACTGGGTTTGGTGTTTTGATTTCTGAAGAACTTTCCTACAAGGTTAAAGGTATAAAGTTTTCTTTGCTGGTCACTTAATGTGTCTTGTTCTTTCATTTGTTTTCCTTGAAATACTTGTTAACTGAAGTTCTGTTCTCTCCATTCTCAAATTGTCTCGTCATTATAAAAGGTTGAGAATTAGTAATTTTCTAATATGAGATTAAGTAGGGACAAATACTTAGTTATTTCTGGATAGAAACTGAAATGGGGATAATCTACAAGTTTTAAAGTGAACATGCAAATTTGTTCAGTGATTCAAAGAAGGAATGAGCATTCACATTCCTCTCTTCCACACTTTCCCTAGAGTGGGAACAGAAGCGCCTTGGTTGTAGAGTTGCAACGCAAGTGCTTACTTGGAGCCCTCTTTGATTTGTGAGCATTGGATATGCAAGATCTAGGTTTAAGGCATCAGCTTCGGTTTGATTATCTAGGTTTGATCTCCCTGTTACTAGTTAGCAGATTTGTGGTTATTCTCAGAATTCTGTAATTTAATTTCATCACGATTGATTTCTTAATGTCATGTGTAGGTCTACCTGGTGTTTTGTGGGTCTTGCCAGATTCATATCTAGATGTCCCCAGCAAGGATTATGGAGGTTGGTGTGCTGAAAACTTGTGTTTTTATGCCTTTGGGATTCTTCTCACTAGTAGCATGTCTGCAAAGTTCATTGCCTGTTTAATGTTTCCATTCACTGATGTTTAGGGGATCTGTTCATAGATGGAAAAGTCATCCATAGGCCACAATATAGATTTAATCAAAACCAAGGTACTAGACCCAGGCCTCGGCCTCGTTATGATAGACGCCGGGAGACCATGCAGGTTGAAAGAAGAGAACCAACACAAAGAGGAGCAGGGGTACCGAATCAGCTACCTCCTGCACAACCCGTGTCAATCGAAGGCCATAATTTCTCCCATGGAACTGGAGGAGGTCCAGCAGGATCTCAGGGCAACAGTAGTTGAAGTTCCTATGCCAATTGTCATACAGTAAAATCTGTAGTAATGGGATTAGGTTTGATCTGATACTATTTGCCTCTTAAATTGTTCGTTTCATGAGTTCTCAACTGAGCCGACATATTTTCTGGATGAAATGTGAATATCTTTTCATACCTGTTCACGTAAAGAGCATTGTGTCATATACTAGTAGATGCATCTTTTGCCCGAGTTGTCTTCTGGAAAAACTTTGCATATTTCAGTGTTGTAGAACAGTTAGTCAAAACAGTGTCAATGTGGAGATGCTAATTTTAATGATGTTTGCTGTTAGTTTTGTTCTATTAATCTAGTTAAATCCCTTTAGATGAGAAAGCATCTATAATGGGGGCGTAAAAGCCTGTTTGTTTTTCACTCTATTATGTTACTGCTACTGCCGCTCCTTTCTTTGAACTCATAATTTCAAGCAAGATAACACTTCTACATGTGGAAGTTTTGACACACGAATTTCTTCAATTAGCAGGACTTCTAAGATTAGATTTCTGCGATTAATTTTATTTTGCGGGGTTTATTTACTTTTACTGAGATGTAAGTTTTGGATGACAATTTTTCTGTTTTCTTTATCCTTTGCTAGAGTTTGTCTGTGAATGTTATATGAATTAAGTTGTATTGCGAAGTACTGATGGAGTAGTTTTGATCATGTTGGTAAGAAGAAAATAGTTCTTAGTTTTTTTGATGTGTAGAAATTGATTGGAAATGATCTTTATGTTGGTCATCTCATACTCCCTAATATTCAAAAACTATATAGTGATGGCCTGTGCGAGCATTGAAAGATTTTTGTGAGCTAAACACAACTATTTACACATATATTGTGTGGTTGGCAAATGGCAATCATTGTTTACGGTTATGATTACATCATTTACACAGCATATCTCCATGCTATACTATTTATATAGTGCTGCATTTTGTCTTCTTCTCCATGCTATACTATTTATATAGTGCTGCATTTTGTCTTCTTCGTACATAGTGTCTCGACAAAATCTGAAAAAAGAAAAGAAATGAATTAGGTTCGATCCAACATTTGATTTAGGAAGTGATAGAGCAAAAGAGTCTACAACACTACCGAAATCGATAACCTCTCAGTTAAACAAGTTTATGGAGAACTACTTATACAAATGATATCTTAGATTTAATATTTTCAACTTCCAATTTTAAAGCAAGTCTAAATAAGTTGCCCTACCCTGTTTCCTTTGACCAAGCGACAAAGCAGTACTCGAGAAATGGGCCCTCAATTGTTCTATTTTTGCCAGAAAAAAGGTGGGTACAACTGCACTATAGACACTATACAAAAGCAGTTTTTCGTTTCTTTTAATACAGTACAACGGCAAAAGTGAAGAAAGGATATTTCAACAGCAGATTTTGTGGTCATTGATGGTTATTTTATGGTAAACTTGAAGTTTTCACTGTCCATGGTTATTTTATGGTAAACTTGAAGTTTTCACTTTCCAAAAGGAGATCATAAGGGAGAATTAGATAAATTTTGAGTCTGAATACAAGTACTCTATATTTTGTTTTCCTACCCTTTAGAAAGCTAGAGATACAAAAATATAAGAAATTGGGACTCACAATAAATAGGGGTATGTAAAGGAAAGGACACCTGGTCATGTTTGTGTAAAGAAAAAATGGAACCTTAAGATATATATCAACAGGATAGGAAGTACCTTAGCAGTTCCAGATGTCCTGGAAGCATCATAAGCTATGTTCTCAACAGTGCGAATAAAACGAATACCATCATTATTTGCCAAAATCTATGTCCCACCTTCAGCATGTGTTCTGGTGCCTCCATGTGAGTTAACCAGCAGCTTAGCGCAACCTAGTAGCTGAGACTCTGAGAAACCAGTATGCAGTTTCAGCGTCTCGTTCCAAAAAGGACTGCAATGTAGCGTGTGTCGAGCAACATACACCGTTGAGGCAGCAATCATCGACGAGCAGTAGCTATTTGTAGCATAATTCATCACCCCTAGCTCGCCAGGAAGTCAACCATGTTTTCCATTGAGGTCACACTGCAAGAATTCAAGACAGCAACGTTCGCTTGTACATTAGAAACAACAGCTTTGATGAATCGAACGAGGAATACATAAGCGTTGGTACCATTAAGTACCACTCCAGTTGTCCAAGAATCCTTTTTTCCATTGACAGAACCTGCTCATAACTGTACTCTGTCAGAGATGCACACAAAGTCATTCACCTAAAAATGTACATTATCAAAATTGGTTTGTTTGTTAGTTTGCAACTCGAATAAAGGGGAAGTAACTTGCATAATAGGACTTATTAATGTGCCTCAGGTGCCCAAATTTCTTCATATTTGCAGGCAATGAGCATGGCACTAATGCCAACTAACTGTAATTCCCTTCTTGATGTAGTTGCCGCAGCAAGGTAACGATCAATGATATTGGTGGTTAGGTAAAGTCTCTTGATTTAGCTCAAATTTGTGATACACTTCAATCAACCAGTCAATCAAAATAGCTCACATCTTTTCACTTATCTCAGGCTGTGAATCCATATAGTCATGAATTCTGCTCTCACACTATGAAAAAACAAAATAGCAGCCATAGCTAGTATTACCAGGATATGTGAACAAGAAAAAGCAAATTGTACATGAAAAAGATCAAGTACCTCAGCTATCTTGTAAAAAGTGTAGATATCCTCAACATATTCCAGCACCGCCAACTCATTATTCACACATCTGTAGCATCAATGCTGCATTTGTATATAGACCATCTTTGCTGAGAAAAGATGAGGGTACTTGGTTCGCATATCTGCTTCTGCTTCCTAAGTAGCTCCCTCAACAGAATGATTCTGCCAAAGGACCTTAACCAAGGGAACGACTTTATTTCTTAGCCTACGAATTTGAAGATCAAGGATCTCAAGTGGGACCTCCTCGTAGGAAAGGCTATCCTAAACGTCCATATCTTCCAAAGGAACAACTACAATTGAATCACTAATACATTTCTTTAATAACGAGACATGGAACACCGAATGCACTAATGCCAAATTTGTAGGCATATCAAGCTCATAAGCTACCTTCCCAAATTGGTTTAAGATGTTATAAGGGACAATATCGAAGACTGAGTTTCCCCTTCTTGCCAAATCTTTTTACTCCCTTCATAGGCAAAATTTTCAAATAAACTAAATCACCAACTTCAAATTCAAGATCTCTTCTCCTCACATCTGCATAAGATTTCTGATGACTTTGGGTTGTTTTCAGCCTCTCTCGAATCAACTGAACTTTGTCCACTACCTCAAACACTGAATCTGTACATATCAATGTAGCCTCACCTACTTTAAACCAACCACTAGGAGATCTACATCTCCTTTCATAGAGAAACTCAAACGGAGCCATCTAAATACAGGAGTGATAACTTTTGTTGTAAGCAAACTCGATCAAAGGTAAGTGGTCCTCCAAACTACCTTTAAATTCAATAACAACCCTTAAAAACATCAGGAGAACTTTTCTAATCATGCTAAGTCTGGAGAGCATACAACCTGTTCTAGCGCTGCCTACTAGTGGTACTTTAAGTAGCACCCTGCTGAGTCAGGCGACCTACTAGAGCTAAAGGACGATTAGAAAGACCCTGTTGACCAGCCCTTGGGCAATCCCTAACTATGTGGCTTGGCTTTCCATAACTAAAACACACATCACTACCAACCTTACTCTCACTCTAATAATTTCTACCGTATTTTCTGTAGAGAGGATTAGTACGAGCATTGTTCACACTATCCAGGGACTTACATCCTAGCGCCCTCTCCAAATTGTATTGCCTAAACTTAGGCACTGGTGCACTAGCTAAAGATGGATCTGCAGCTGAAAACTTCTGATGGAATTGAGAATGGTTACTGCCTTTTGATTTTGGCAGAGAAAAGTTAAAACTGCCCGTTCTGAATTCTCTCTCTCCTCTCCTTATGCTTTTTCTTCTCAATCTACTAAGCATGAACCATAATCCTAGATAAGTCCATCTCCTTAATCAATATAGCAGTTCTACACTCCTTAACCATACTATTAGATACACTAGACATAAACTTACTCATAATAGGCCTGTTATCCACCACCATAGAAGGCACATACCTCGCTAACTGAGTGAACTTAAGTGAGTCATTTACGCTTATATTACCCTACTTCAAATTGATAAACTCCTGAACCTTAGCTTTCCTCAACTCTAAGGGGAAGTACCTATCTAAGAAAGTTGTTTCAAAACTTCTCCAACTCTACCGACCCTGCATCAACATCATGGTCTTCCTTTCACTACTTAAACTAGGTGTAAGCTACATCCTGCAACTGATATTTATCCAAGTCTACACTCTCTCTCAAATTAACACCCATGATATCTGTCACTTTCTGCACCATATCCAGAAACTTCTACGGATCCTCCTCAGACTTTGATCCCAAAAATAAAGGGGGATTCATTCGAATAAAATCTCAAATCCTCACTGCAGTTGTATTTGCCACTAATTGGCTAGAGTAACAGCCTGTTGGTTGTTCTAGGAAGCTACAAAGTAGGATAAGGTAGTAAAAGTAGCCCTGAATTTGGCGTTGGAGATCTGTTCATTTATGGGATATTCCTGAATAGGTGAGGGTACAGGATGATCCCCGTTCCTTATTTGGTTGTTTCTTCTAGGAGGCATTGTCTGTAAATAGAATGAAGGATGAGTTAGAAAAAGATTTTAAATAGAGCTTATACTCTTTCACATGACATGAACACTAAAAGAAGGGAAACTTTCCTAAAAATGGCACATATCCTCTTGTCCATAAGTGTGGCATGCTTTACACCCATGCACAAGACTCTACTCAACAGGGCTTTCAGACTCCTTAGGACACTTTAAAACCTTTGCTCTGATATCAAGTTTGGTCACGACCCAAGGTGACCCCTAGTCGCGACAACGGTGCTTATAATTATATGTGACCACAAGCTAACCCCTGAATTGGTACTTACTGTGAGCACTAAGTAATACTGTAATGTAACACATGAGTGAAAGATCCACTGATAAGGTACTATTCAACTGAATACTAGAATGCGAAGAAAATTATATCTGAAATATCTGATGAAATACTAGAAATATTTATATAAAATAACTATTAATACTGAAATAACTAACGGATTGTCTAACTGATTATCTAAAAGCCTTTAAACATCATGAGGAGTTGATGGGACAAACCTCTAAATAACTCTGACTGACTGAACATAAAGTACTTAAATAATAAAGATAAACATATAATGTCCTCGATGGATAAGGACTCACCACTACTGCTGCTTAGTAACGTTGAGCTATTTAGAATGGTCGAGAAGTTGTGCATCGGAACCTAGTTTTAAGACAAACTAGCGCAAAGAAAAGTATGCGATCAGTACTTTAAATGTATTGATATATGAGATGAGGAATGGTTGAAATGCATGAGGTATCTGAGCATAAACGCATGAACATGTAATATCTTAGAAGACATCTCGCAGTCTCTTTGTTTCAATGAAAGAGTGCATATTACGTATAATTTATGCTGAATGTCTCTCAATGTTGAGAGCCTTTCCATTAGTATTCAAAGATTACATCCCTAAGAATCTGCCTTTCCAACCCCTAAAAATTAGTTATTCTATCCCTCTGAATCCGCTATTATATCTCTCCTAATATGCTATTCTATCTCTTAGATTACTACATCTTATCTCTATAATTACACATATACAACAATATAAATTACATTAATGTATACAATATTCACTATTAATTCATAATCTTTGTGTTGTCCATTATGCTAACATCCTCCCTCAAACTGATGTTAGTGGATCAAGAAGCATAAATTTGCCTACTTGAAACTGATGACATTGTCATGACATGGATTTTGTAAGAATATCAGCTACTTGTAGATCACTAGACATGTGTGGAAGAGTAATGAGTCCTTTATCTATAGGTTCTCGTACATAATGATAGTCTACTTTGATTTGTTTGGTCCTCTCATGATAAACCGGATTAGTAGCAATCTGAATAGCACTTGTATTATAAGCAAGAAGAGGGGTCAGAATAGATAAGGAAATCCAATCTCAGCAAGTAGTCCATAAAGTCATACAACCTCTAAGTAAGCAGTAGACATAGGTCGATATTCAGCCTCTATTAAAGATTTTGAGACATGAACTTCTTTCTTACTCTTCCAAGACATGGAATCTCCTAGAAACATGTACCAACCAGTAACTGAATGACAGGTATTAGGACATCTCGCCCAGTAAGAATCGCTAAAACCATTAAGAAGAATAGGAGACCACTAGGAAAGAATAATCCACGATTAGATATCCTAGGAAATATCGAATGATGCAACGTACAACCACCAAATGGATATGATATGGAGCTTGAATAAATTGACTAACTTATTGAACTACAAAAGAGAAGTTAGGTCGGTCAATAGTAAGGTAATTTAATCTCCCAACTAATTGCCGAAACATAGTTGGATCGAGAAGAAGATCACATTCCTCACGATGATTCTTTACATTTAATTCTAATGAAGTATCTTCAGAGGAGGAACCTTCCATCCAAAGAAATTAGATCCTGAGCATATTTGTATTAGTTTAGAAACACACTTGGAGAATCATTATGTAATGCCCCAAGAACCCATCCCGAGATGTCACACGGTGCTTAAGGTCACACGTGGCCCCAAGCTAACCATCTAAGCCTGTCATTACTTTTAGAACTCACTATAACGCAAATCATGCTAAGATAAACAGGAATAACCATGTCATGAACATACTGCGATTACGAAGTAATAGTGCTCTGTACAATCAAAATACTGAAGTTCTGTACATACTGGTACTCTAGCCTGACAAAACCTCTACTATACAAGTCTGATGAGCCATAGGGATAGACCCCCAACTGACTCGTACTGAACTGAAAATAAATAACCATCTATTGACAAGACAAAACCAAAAATACAGGTCCTCGAACCATGAGGACTCACCAACTGCAGAAGTATAGAGGAAGGTACTCAAAGATCACTGTTGCTGCTGAGACTGAGCACCTGAACCTATATCACGAGGAAATATAGAATACAAAAGAGTATGGGGGTCAGTACTTGGGAATGTACTGAGTATGTGGGGGTGCATGCAGCATTTTAAATAATATCATAAATGTATGAGAAATCATGCATGCTGACAATAATAACTATCTTCGCTTGAATTATCTGAAACATTATTTCCATAAATCATCAGTAATAACACGTGTTTCATAAATATCATAAATCATTTAACTCGTGACTCAGAGTGACTCGGTACCTCAAGAGACTTATATTATTATGGACGTGGGAGTTTCTTATAACCGACATAACTACACCATGTGAGCCTCATGGAGTCCAACCTTTTGCCCTCCTAAGGAGGGATCCCAACATTGGCAGGGGTGTTGTACTCTTGCCAGGGAGTACAATCTCAATCTCAACATCACAATCTCATACTCGGCTTTTGGCCCATAATCATCAACATCAATCCTACGGTGACACGTAGTTTCAGGGAAATACCAAATTTCCCGCTCGATGCTAAATACTCCTCCCAGACTCAGCTCAGAATGCGTTAGGAAATCCACCTTAATCAATATCAACTCATGGGCCTATCATAAAAGACCACAACATAAATATATATCTCATCTGTAAATCATAAAAATCTTGTGGATTCCTAACTCGACTCAACTCAACACAATCATTCTCAACATCAAGTACATTTGCTTATCAAATCATTTCAAATATCAAAAACATCAAGGAAACATCATAGGACTCGTTTCTTGACTTTCAATCTCAATATCTATATAAATTCAATAGTCAAATTTCTCATGGAAAGGCATAACTCATGGCACTTGACTTAAATCGCTCAAAAATCATCAATACATAATGACAATATACAACTCATAGAATAAATTCTCAATTTAAGAAACATGATTTTGAAATAATCATAAATATCAAACTTATTCAACTCAAATCTCATAAATCATAACTAAAGAAATTTGGGTGTAACCCTACTTGCAAAGATCATGTAGATCAATAGTAGAAATTAAATATTTAGGCATAAGAATGAAAGGAGTGTTCTTGTTCAAACCCCACATACCTTAGATTTTGATTTTGAAGATATAGAAACTTGCTTGAAACTTCTTTCTCACACTTTTAGACCAAGACCTTGTTGCCTTTGACTTGAGGAACTTAGTTCTTGAACAACTTGAAGAAATTTATGGGAGATTTCTTGAATTTCTTGGAGATGATTTAATTTTTGGGTTTGGAAGAAACCCTAGGTTTCTAGAGAATTCTTGAAAAAATTTGGAGAGAAATGATCTTCTCTTCTCTACATATATATATATATATATAAATATAAGGCCCCAAGGAGCAAAAATGACCAAGATACCCTTTTGAAAAAAAGCTGAAAATTACAGATCGGGGCCTGTGACGGTCGATCTGACGGTCCGTCAAATTAGCTGACGGTCCACCAGATCGTCCGTCACTTGAGTGTCAAAACTGGAATGTTCTACCTCGGAGTGACGGTCAAAGTGACGGTCCGTCATAGGGACTGACGGTCCACCATATCGTCCATCACTTGGGGCTCAGGAATGCGATATTCTGCCTCGGTTTGACGGACACCTTGACGGTCCATCAAATTTATAACGGTCCACCACTTTGACTATCATACGAAATCCCAAAAAGAGAGCTACTGCCTTGGCTTGATGGGACACTTGACGGTCCACCAGGTCGACCGTCAAACCTAAGCGATCCGATAACATTCAGTAAAACGGCCATAACTCACTCATTCGATGTCGGATTTCGATGAAATTGGTATCGATGGAAAGCTTATTCAACACTCTACATGACAAAAAGTGGAAATTAGAGAAATACAACATGGTTTAAACATCAATCACTTTGGAAGTCACACATATCCATTTAAAAAAACATATTTAGGCTTAAGGAATGATCGGGGTACTACGCATTATTAACTTCAAATCCCAAGAAATATATAAGAGTACCAAGATCTTTAATATGAATAGAATCCTTAAGATGTTGTTGCAGGCTAGTGATTAGTGAAGAATCAATTCCTATAATAATAATATCATCTACATATACTAAAAGAAGAATACAACATGTTGTTCTTTTTCATAGAAACAAAGATGAGTCATAGTCGCTCTGATCCAAAGAGAATTGTAGAAAAGTAGATCAAAATTTGGCAATGCAAGCTCTGGGGGCTTGTTTAAATCCATACCAAGACCTCTTAAACTTGCATACTCTAATGTAGGCGATAAGAACAAACCTAGTGGAGGTTTCATATAAATATCTTCTTTAAGATCAACATGAAAGTAAGCATTTTTGACATCCATTTGATAAAGAGTCCAGTTTTGTGAAGCAACAATGGCAATAGTAGTTTGCACCATATTTTTTTTTGCTACTAGTGCAAAAGTTTCCTAATAATTCACACAATGTTCTTATTTGTTACCAAGAATAGCCAACTGAGCTTTATATCAATCAAGAGTTCTATCAAAATAATATTTAATTGAAAAACCCATTTATATCCAATAAGGGTATTTGAAGGACACGAAAGAATATGCCATGTGTCATTTTCTTTAAGAGCTAATAGTTCTTCCTCCATTACTTTCTACCAAAATTCATGCTTGGAAGCTTGTAAGTAACAAGCTGGAACATAAATGGTGGATGAAGTAGAAGAAAAGCCGTACCAATTAGGGGTATGAGATACTATGGTAGATCGCCATGGCACCACTCTACCCCGAGTCTAGTCGTGATGCGTATCTCAAGTCCATCGAGGATCGAAGACCAGCCCCATAGTCTGTCCAATCCAAACATAATCTTAATAATAACAAACAGAAGACGACCAGATAATAAATATAAAACAGTTAATGTAACTCAGAAATAAGCTCTGAGGATCAACAAAACACCATCCAACCTATATATATGTCCACAAAAGCCTCTAAACCAATCCAAATATAAAATTAGATCAGGACATGCCCCCGACCATGGCCAAAAAGGAATCCAAAATATGAAAAAAAAAATTGATGGGATTTTGATACTCATAAAGAAAGCAATGAAATGTCTGTCCTTTCGAAAGATAGAGGATCACCACTTCAACGTAGCCCAATCGATGAACCAGAATCTACTTTACACTGCCAGGGGTAAAAGAGATGTCCTAGGACCTAATATTATAAAACAATGTAGTGTAATAGGATGGTTAGTGGGGCGAGTGCTAGCATGTAACTCAGGATAGGGATAAAATAATTTCATTTCAAAATCAAGTCCAAACTCAGTGTACATGTTCACATACATGCATACATATAAATATGTAAGATGTTGGGATAAGGAACAAGGTTTACCATGAAATTTAAAATCATTAACTTGGATTATGTATATCTTACCATCCTAAAAACACTTATGGGCTATATAGGTCCAACTCCCCCACCGTAAGGGACCTAGTGCGTGTTTGTCGCACAAATTAGAAGTCCAAGGAAAGGCTAGAGGATCTATGACCCTATGCCAATCCAAGGAGTATATATACATAAATATCAAATGTGAACTATGCACACGATCATGAAGACCCCCACACTAGAAAATATGGTTTTCAGTATTGGTCCCCTCGGGACCTCCACCTTCCATGGAGAGCTACACAACCCCCATTAAGCCCCATTAAAACCTTTACACATAAACCTATCCATTTAACCAAGGAATCATCCATTAAGGCATTATCAATGGTATCATCATACCACTTAAAAGTTTATAAGCCAAATTTTTCATGCCATTCCAATTATCCATCAACTTGGGGGAATCCACAACCCCCAAGATCCAATTTAAAACCAAATTATGGCTACTGAGGCCTTCTAAAACCATTTATATTCCATTAACCTTTTTATGGTATGTAATAGTTTCAAAAGTGGTTAAATTATGCATATAGTGTTGTTTCAAATCCAATTTCATAAAGGTAGTTTGAGGTTATTACCGATTCCATTGCCAAAATCCATAAGTTTGGGGAAATCCATGACCCCCGTTCCAATGTCCATACCCATGCACCCAATGAGTTCTAAAATCTATCAATAAAAAATAAACAAGTGCATTTAAATCATGGGAATACCATTTAAACAATAATCATCCAAAACCCACAAACCTAATACCAAAATCAAACATTAAAATCATATGATCATAAACCATTGCATGTTATGACAAAGTACAACTTTAGTGAAGAGATACATGCCTGAGACATCAAGAATTTTAAGAATTTTTTAGAAGAAACCGCACTTGAGCTCTAGGTGACCAATCCTTAGAACACCCTAATTGTTCTTGACTTGAGGATTTGAGAGAAAAGAGAAGTGTTTATTTGGTCAAATGATGAAAATAAGGACCCTTAAATGTTTTATGGTCATGGGTTATAATTAGGGATGAGAGGAAATAACCAAAGTGCCTCTAATTAAAATATGGGAAAACTATCGCCAGTCATTACAGATCACATCATGACTCATGACGATTAGATATAAGTTGTTGCCTGGACTCGCAGTCTGGGCACTGACTCAGGGTTACCCTACGGCTAGGGTCACGAGTCCCAACCTATGACTCGTGACCAAACCTTACAACTCATGAGGTATAAGTTGTGACCTCAGTAGAAACCATGGACAAACTTACTGGACAGGCTATGATTAGCACCTTATGACTCGTGAGAAGTGTTCACGACTCATCAACTAAGTCGTACCCAAAGCAGTAAGCGTGATTACTGAGAAAAATTTCAAAGTTCAAAACCTAGGGTATTACATTACCCCTTCCCCCAGGATTATTCGTCCTTGAATGAGAAGTTAAGGCACCCCTTGGCACGAATACAAGATAAAATTCAACAACAAACCATAAACAAACAGCAAAAAAGTGACAAGATAAAAAAGGGAACGCATACCTCAAACACTTCTATCTAATGCAGGGAACAAGAATGGATATTTGGACTTCATGTCCTGTTTGGCTTCCTACGTAGATTCTTCCACCTTTTGATTCCTCCAAAGAACTTTTACCGAAGCCATATTCTTAGTCCTCAACCGATGAACTTGCCTTTCCAAAATCTCAACTAGACTTCCTCATAGGACAAGGAATCCGAAACACCAACACCTTCCAAAAGGACAATCTTAGAAAGATCACCCACGCACTTTTCAACATCAACATACGGAAAACTAGATAAATAGAACCCAAGCCCACAGGCAAGTCTAATTCATAGGCAACATCCTCACTTTTCTCAAAATCAAATATGGACCAATATAACAAGGCTTAATATTCCCTGTCTTCCCAAACCTTATCACTCCCTTCATAGGAGAGACTTTCAAAAACATGGAATCACCTACATCAAACTCCAACTTTCTTTGCCTCACATCCGTATAGGAATTTTGGAAACTTTGGGAAGTCTTAAGCTTATCCCTAATCACCTTCACCTTCTATATGGCTTGGTGAACCAAGTCAAGATGAAATATCTTAGTCTCACCAACCTCAAACCACCTAGTGGGAGACCTACACCTCCTACTATAAAGAGCCTCAAAATGAGTTATTCCAATAGTAGAGTGATAACTATCAGTATATGCAAACTCAATGAAAGGTAGGTGATCAACCCAACTTCACTTAAAGTCAATCACATAAGACCTTAGCCTATCCTTCAAGGTTTGAATAGTCCATTCGACTTGTCCATCCATTTAGGGTGAAAGCGGTGCTAAGGTTCACCTTAGTCCCTAAATATTTTTAAAACGAGCACCAAAAATGAGAAGAGAATTGTGTACCTCGATATGAAATGATGGAAACAAAAGCACCATTCAATCTAACTATCTCCTTACTAAAAAACTTAGCATAGGCCTCACCAAAGTAGGTAGTCCTTACAGGCAAGAAGGAAGTTGACTTAGTCATCCTATCCAATACGACCCAAATTAAATCTTACTGAATGTAAGACCACAGAAGACCCATAACAAAATTCATATTGATCATCTCCCACTTTTACATCGATAACTCAATCTCTTAAAACATACCACCAGGCCTTAAGTGCTCAACCTTCACTTGCTGACACACTATACACTTAGCCACGAAGTTAGCCACATCCTTCTTTAAGTTGTTCCACCAATAAATCTCTTTCAAATCATGATACAGCTTTATCAAACCTGGATGAATCGTATACCTTGACTCATGAGCCTTATTCAATTTCCTCTCCTGCAATCCATCAATATCACAAACACACAATCTATGTTGATACCTTATTATACCATCACCTTCTGTTGTCCCACATCATACTTAATCTGTATAAGAATGGGGTCTAAAGTTTTCTTATATTTCACCTTAGCACCACAGATGATTTAACATTTTCTTGGACAATATCGCTCTATCCTCAGAATCCAAGAGATGAGATCCCAAATTAGATAGCCGATGACTATTCTTCACTAGTTATTATTTATCCTAACCATACGAGATAAACTCCCCATTGACAACCTACTAAGAGAATTCAGCAACGACATTAGCTTTACCTAGATGGTAATGAATACTCTTGTCATAGTTCTTTAGCAACTCAAGCCATCGTCTCTACCAAAGATTCAGCTCCTTTTGAGTAAGCACATACTGTAGGCTTTTATGATCTGAATAGATATCTACATACACCATGTACAAATAATGGCACCAAATCTTCAAAGAAAATACCACATCCACCAACTCTAAATCATGAGTTGGATGATTCCTTTCATAAACCTTAAAATGACTAGAAGCATAGGCCACAACCTTACCATGATGTATCAAAACACAACTCAATCCCACATGAAATCCATCATAATAAAAAACGAACCCATTATTACTCTTGGGCAAGGTCATAATTTCTGTGAAAGTCAACTTATTAAAGATGCCCTCACACGTATCAGACCATAAAAACTTAACCTTTTCTGAGTCAACTTCATCAACAAAGTAATAATAGAAGAAAAACTCTTCATAAATCTCCTATAATACCCAACCAAACCTAAAAGCTCTGAATATCAGGTGGGGTCATGGGTCTAGGACCCTTCTTAACCACCTCAACTTTCAGCGAATCCACTTTAATCCCCTCACTAGAAACAACATGCCCAAGGAAAGTCAAAGTATTCAACCAAAACTCATACTTAGAGAATTTATCATACAAGTTTTGACCCTTATGAGTCTGCAACACAATTCGAAGGTGTTTGGCATAATCCTCCTCATTCTTAGAATACACCAAAATATCATCAATGAAAACAATAACAAAAAAGTCCAAGAACTATCTAAACACCTGAGTCATAAGATCCATAAATGTAGTTGGAGCATTAGTCAATCTAAATGACATCACCAAAAATTCAAAGTGACTATATCGGGTTCAAATAGCAATCTTAGAAATGTCAACCTCCAAATCAATAACTGATGATACCCCAAATGAAGATTAATCTTAGAAAAACATCTAGCACCCTAAATTTGGTTGAAGAGGTTATCAATCCTAGGAAGTGGGTATTTATTCTTCATTTTGTAACCTTATTCAACTCCCGATAATCTATACATATCCAAAGAGACCCATTTTTCTTATGCATAAAAAGAATGGGAGCACCCCACAAAGAAACACTAGGTCGAATGAAGGCCTTATCAAGAAGATTTTTTAACTGCTCTTTGCAATACCCTATACAGCAACCTAGCTTAAAATCATTCCAAGAATGTTAGAAACTTACTTTGAAAGATAAATCCACTTTTATATATGTGGAATTTTTAAGATTTTCACTTTTTGTCAAGTGGGAAATTGAATAAGCTTTCCATTAATACCCATTTCATCAAAATCTGGTATTGGGGTAGAAAGTTATGGTCAAAATATAGAAAGTAGTCAAAACTATCTAGGTATGACGATGAGGGTCGACGGACGGTTGAGATAGTGATGGACCGTCGCCTAAACTATCGCAGCAGAGGCAGTGAGACCACCTTCTGTCTAAGGGTGACGGCTCAGGCCGACATACTGTCGAGCTAGTGATGAACCATTGAGCTAGCAACGGACCATCACCCAAGCCATAACAGCAGAGGCAGTAAGCCCCTATTCTGCCCAGGTGAGATGGACAAAACCGATGGACCATCGACCCAGCGATGGATTGTCGTACCCACCATCGCATAGTCTACTCAGTTGTTTTAAGTCAGTTTTTAAAAGGTTATTTTGGTTTTTTTCCACCCATTTTAACCCCTAATAATATTAGGCATAGACCCATTGATGAGGTGGATAAACACTGTCGGATAAGGGTCTCACCATTCTCTTTTGGGGACACTGTCAGATGAGGGTCACCCACAGTTTGTCTTTACCAGTGGTGCGGTATTGACACCCTTCTAATTGGGGTTATAGATTGGACCCCAACTCAGCTAAAATAGTGTATTAGGGGTATATCAGTTAGATGACTACTTCCCATAGTTTTAGCTACAGATCAGGACTGTCATATACAGTCATTCAGTCTCAGTAATAGAATTCAGATAGTTCTACAAAATTTAGGACTGTAAGATACAGTCAACTTAGAACAGTACGGAACTCAGCTAGTTAAATTAGAAACTAGACTGTCAGATACAGTCGCTCAGTATTAGTTATTTCAGTTATACAGTTATCTGTATCTCATGTTATCAGAACTCAGACTCAGTAATCATGTTATCATGACCCCAGTTACAGTCATTATGTATTTATGCATATATTCTCACATTCATGTTATCCAGTCAGTTTAGTATAGTACATGTATGTGAACCTTTTGCATTCAGCCTATCTCACATGCATACCAGTAAATTCAATCATACTGATGCATTTGTGCTATGGTGTTTTATACCATAGGTTTAGAAGCACGAGCTCAGTAGCATTCCAATCTCAGCAGTCAGAGTTAGAACTGATTCCTTATCCTTCAAGTACATGACCATTACTTTATTATCTCATTAATTAATTTATTTTAGTAGTTGGAGTTAGTTGAGGACATGTCCCATCAACTCCTTATTCAGACAGTTTAGAGGCTTTCAGACTAGCATGTTTAGATAGTTATTTTAGTTGTTTTGGTATTGATATACCATATCTTTAGATGTTATGTTTTATCAGTTGTATTATATTTTTTGAACCTTATGGCCTTTCAACCTTTATTTCTGCATTTATATAGTATATAATGCAGTATACATGTACAGATATCAGTCATGGGTAGCTTGTGGTCATTCGTAGTCATGAACATTGTGTAGCATTTCGGGTACCAGATTTGGGGCGTTACAAACTTAGTATCAGAGCTTAAGGTTCAATAGAGTCCTAGGAAGTCTAAAAGTTGCATCTAGTAGAGTTTTGTGCATGGGTGTGTTGCACGCCATTTTTATGTGCAGGAGGCTATAAGATGTTTTAGGAACAGTTTTATTTTTTCCAGTATTCATGTTGTGCCAATGAACATAATCTCAAGTCAATCTCTCAGTCTAATCCATTTCTCCCTTTCTTCTATAGAACATGCCTTCTAAAAAAAGAAACAGGAATCAGTTAGCCTCTCAGCCCGAAGAATCTTTAGGCAAACATGTTTCTCATGTAGAGTTAAGAGCTGCATTTACTACTCTTGCTCAGTCAGTTGTTGCTTAAAATGAATGACCAGCTGTCTTTCCGGCTAACCCAGTGGCCAATTCAGCTACATCCAGGATTCAAGACTTCACCCAAATAAATCCTCCATCCTTTCTCAGGTATAGTCAGATGAGGATCCTAAGGAATTCATCGATCAAGTTCAGAAGGTTACAGACATCATGAGGGTTACTTCTAGTAAGAGCATTGAGCTAGTTATATATCAGTTGCAAGATATAACTCACACTTGGTTTAAACAGTGGAAGTCAGAAAGGACAAATGATTCAGGGCCTATTGAGTGGGAGGAGTTTGTCACCGCATTTTTAGATAGATTTTTTCCCCAAAAGTTGAGAGAAGATAGTGTATTAGAATTTATCAACCTCAGGCAGGGAAATATGATGGTGAAAGAGTATTCTCTTAAGTTTACTTAATTAGCAAGTGATAACGCTCAATCTACAGCTCTCGTGGGAGTGTAAAGCGGTCGTTAGCAAATATAGAACCCAACCTGGGTTGGGTATCGATCCCACAGAGAATAGCTTGGCCAACAAGCAAGAGAAATTACTAGACTTTTAGTGCAAGTCTCGTAGGAAAGGGGGGATTGTAGTATGTAACCAAAACAAGAATGTAAGAACTGAAAATAGCAAAATAAAGAGAGATTGTCACGTGTGTTGTAAACAATGAGAATTGAGGCGTTGGGGTTATGTCCACCTTCTGAGGTATACGTCTCTATTGGCTATGAGTGTGTAGAGTCTTGACATGTAATTGCTTATAGAGAATTGTAGTCGATGGTAAATCCAAGCGTCTCTCGACCTAAACAAGGACTATTTCACTTTAACTCTCTCGAGCTTAAAGCGTGACTAACGGTACGAATTCTCCAAGAAGTTAGTCCAGGTACGGCACTAGCTTTTTAATAGGAAAGGGTGTCCTACTACCTTGACATTATCTCTTTTCCAGACAAATAACTTTTCTCTCGAACAAGTCAGATGTTAGACTGGCGTTGGTCTATGCGTCTTCTTTTCTAGACAAATAACCTTTCTCTCGAACAGGTTAGATGTTAGAATGGCGTGTTCTTGTGTTTGAACCGCAAAGAATGTAGATTTAAGATGAAGAGAATAATGATATAAGCAATATACTTGTCTTGAACTCACAAACTCATAGCTATAGATAGTAACTCATTCGGCTTCCATAACCCCAACTAAGAGATTTAGTTACCCATGAATGCGAAGGATATCACGTTTTGCATGGTGGATGGCGTGAATAGTAGGTGTTTGGCGTGTGGTTTTAGTGATTCCGTAGCAAGTAACGATTCTCTTGTTGTGGAATTTAAGAGTAGAAGAATGAAGAATTGAGAATGGGTTGTAGGAAGATGTCTTAATTGTAAGGAGATGAATGAATTGTCAGAATGTCTCCTCCCCCTCTCCAAAATCTCTAACATGATAGGGTATTTATAATACTCCTATCCTACTCCTACTAAACTAATAAAATAAATAACCAAATCCTAATATACTAATGAAATCCTTGACCCAATTGTACTAGGGTAAGGTTACAAAATTATAATCCAAATAGAATGATGAAACACATAACCTAATTGCACTAGGTTAATGTATTATGGCAAAAATCCAGCTTTGTGTCTGTAAGTCCCAAAGTCTTCAGAAATGCTGTTTTAGCCCGGGACAGATTTTCCATGCAGCAGATTTAGTCCTTTATGCGTCCAGCTCCTTTCCATCTCGTTTGTGAGCTTTCTTTTGCGTCAAGTAAGCCATAAATTGCTGTATTTTGCATCATTTATACCTGAAACTTTCCTAATCACATTTGTTAGCTCATTTACAGGAAAAAGGACTAAAAGTGTACGAAATAGATAATTAGTTCTCGAAACTAGGCTAAAATATGGGCAAAATATATTGATATAGGCGCGTAATTTCGCCTATCATCAGCAAGATATGCCCCTCATGTGGTTGTAGATAGCAGGGCCAAGATGAGTAAGTTTGTTTTTGGGGTAAATGAGAGTGTGGTCAACGAGTGTAGGTCTGCGATGTTAAATAGTGACATAAATTTAGGCAGGCTTATGACTCATGCTCAATAGATAGAAGAGCAGAAGATTAAGATGAGGGAAAAGCATAATAATAGAGCAAGGGCAGGTAGTTTCAACTTTGCTCAACCTAAATCAGAAGGAGAAAACCGTTCTTAGTTTTATCCTAAGTCATCCGTTCCAGCTCCTTTTTATTTAGTGCTCTGGCTCCTAGATTCAGGGATGGTAACAGAGATAGAGATCCAGGATATAAATCTCAGGGTAGATTTAGCAATGCTCGAACTAATCCTCTTTGTCAAACTTTTGGTAAGAACCACAAGGGTACTTACAGATCTGGTAGCGATGTCTGTTTTGGATGTGGCAAGCCAAGCCACAGAGTTAAATATTATCCCCAGTCAGGTTATCAGGATCATCACAACCGTTCCTTAGCTCAGTCTAGTCGCCCAAATCAGTAGGGTGCCACCTTCAGTGCTACTAGTGGGCAACGCCCAAACAGACTCTATGGTCTTCAATCCCGGCAAGATCAAGAAAATTCTCTTGATGTGGTTACTGGTATGTTACAGATCTTTCATGTGCATGTCTATGCTTTTCTAGATCCAGGAGTTTCTGTGTCTTATGTTACTCCGTATATAGCAGGCAATTTTGGAGTCAGTCCCAAAATTCTAGCAGAGCCCTTTTTAGTCTCTACCCCATTGGGTAAAACCATCATATCCCGGTGGGTATACAGGAACTGCCCCGTTATAATATTTTAGAAAGTCACTTCAACAAACTTAGTCAAACTAGAGATGACTGATTTTGATGTCATTCTCGACATGGATTGGCTTCATTCCTGCTATGCCACAGTCGACCATAGAAATAGAATAGTCCAGTTCTAGTTTTCAAATAAACATATCCTAGAGTGGAGGGGTATTACTTCAGTGTTCAGAGGTCAAATTGTATCCTACCTTCGAGCATGGAAAATGATATCTAAAAGATGTGTCTATCATCTTGTTCAAGCTAAAGGCACTAGTTTTGAAACTCGCAGTCTTGAATCAGTCTCAATAGTGAGTGAATATTCAGATGTCTTTCTCAAAGTTCTTTCAGGAATTCTTCCCAAAAGGGAAATAGACTTCGGCATTGATCTTCTACTAGATACTCAGCCAATATCTATTCCTCCATATAGAATAGCACCATCAGAACTGAGAGAATTGAAAGAGTAGTTGAAGGATCTCTTAGATAAGGGATTCATCAGGCCTAGTATTTCATCGTAGGGTGCACCAGTCTTATTCGTGTGCAAGAAAGACGATTTTCTTAGCATGTGCATTGATTACCATCAGCTCAATAAAGTTATGGTCAAGAACAAGTATCCTCTTCCCAGAATTGATGACTTGTTTGACCAACTTTTAGGTGCCAGTTATTTCTTTAAGATAGACCTCAGATCCGGCTATCATCAGCTCAGAGTCAGAGAAGGTGACATTCCAAAGACAGCCTTTCATACTCGGTATGGTCACTACAAATTCTTAGTCATGTCCTTTGGTCTTAACAATGCTCCAGCAGCTTTCATGGACTTGATGAACCATGTGTTCAAGCAGTACTTGGACATGTTCATCATAGTCTTCATAGATGATATTATGGTCTATTCTCGCAGTGAGCATTATCATGCAGACCATCTCAAAATTATACTTCATACTCTTAGAGATCATTAGTTGTTTACAAAATTTAGTAAATGCAAGTTTTGACTAAGGTTAGTAGCATTCCTTGGTCATATCATTTTCGGTGACGGCATTAAAGCAGATCTTTAAAAGACTGAAGTAGTAAGAAACTGGACCAAACCTGTCTCTCCATCAGACATCAAGAGTTTCTTGGGTTTTGCTGGCTATTATAGATGGTTTGTTGAAGGATTTTATTCTATTTCAACCCCTATATCCAGATTAACTCAGAAGAAAGTCAAGTGCCAGTGGTCAGATCCTTGCGAGAAGAGTTTTCAGGAGTTGAAGACTCGACTCACCTCAGCTTCAGTTCTAGCATTACCAGATGATTTAGATGGGTTCGTGGTATATTATGGTACATCCAGAGTAGGTTTGGGTTGTGTCCTCATGCAGCATGGTAAGGTCATATCCTACACCTCCTTACAACTTAAACCCCATGAGAAGAATTACCCTACTCATGATCTTGAGTTAGCAGCCATAGTTTTTGCCTTACAGATTTGGAGGCATTATCTATATGATGTTTATGAAGATGTGTTCACAGACCATAAGATCCTTCAGTATGTATTTTCTCAGAAACATCTCAATCTTCGTCAGAGAAGGTGGTTAGAGCTCTTGAAAGATTATGATATGAGTATCCTATATCATTCGAGCAAGGACAATGTTGTGGTCGACGCTTTCAGTAAACTATTTATAAGTAGTGTTTCTCATGTTGAGGACAGTAAGAAGAAATTAGCTCTGGAAATCCATCAGCTTTCCAGACTAGGTAATAAAAGGAGGGTGACATATGGGTTCAGAGTAGTTCAGAACCATCTCTAGTTTTCAAGGTAACAGAAAAGCAAGATAAAGATCCCAGTCTAGTCAAGTTGAAAGTATCAGTCACGGATCAGAAAGTAGAGGTTTTCTTCCAAGGGGGAAATGGTGTTCTGCGTTGTCAAGGTCCTCTCTGTGTTCCAGGTGTAGATGACTTAAGATAGAAAATTCTTGCAAAAGCGCATGGTACATGCTACTCTATTCATCCAGGGGCCACAAAGATGTAGCGCGACTTGCGAGAGATCTATTGGTGGAGTGGGATGAAGAAAGATATTGTAGAGTTTGTGGCTAAGTGCTCTAAATATCAGCAAGTTAAGATAGAGCATTATAAGCCTAGTAGGTCCATACGAGAGTTAAATATTCCTACTTGGAAGTGGGAAGAAGTGAACATAGACTTCGTAACGGGTTTGCCTCGTACTCGTCATCAGCATGATTCAGTCTGGGTCATTGTAGATAGAATGAACAAGTCAGTTCATTTTCTTCCAGTCTATACCTCTTATTTAGTTAAGGATTACGCCAAACTCTACATCAGAGAGTTGGTCAGATTGTACTGCGTTACGTTATCTATTATCTCACAAAGGGGTACCCAGTTCACCTCTCTTTTCTGGAAAGCATTCCAAAAGGGTCTTGGTACCCAAGTTTATCTCAATACAGCTTTTCATCTTCAGAAAGATGGTCAAGAAGAAAGGACAATTTAGACCTTGGAGGATATGCTAAGGGCGTATGTAATTGATTTCAAGGGAAGTTGGGATGACCACTTGCCTTTGATTGAATTTGCATGCAACAACAGCTATTATTCCAATATTCGGATGGCTCTATTCAAAGCTCTCTACGATAGGAGATCTAGATCTCCAGTTGGTTGGTTCAAAGTTAGTTATGCCTCAGTTATAGGGCCTGACTTAGTATTAGATGCCTTGGAAAAAGTTCAGTTGATCAGAGAAAGACTCTAGGCTACTCAGAGCCGACATAAGTCTTATTTAGATGTTCGTAGAAAGGATCTTGAATTTGAGATTGGTGACTATATCTATCTAAAGATCTCTCCCATAAAGAGAGTGAAGCGGTTCGACGAGAAGGGAAAGCTCAGTCCCGGATATATCGGTCCCTTTAAAACTCTCAGTCGTCTTGGCAAGGTAGCCTATAAGCTCAAATTGTCTTCCGATATAGCCTCAGTTCATCCAGTCTTCCATGTTTCTTTGCTCAATAAGTGCATAGGTGACCCAGCAGTTGTAGTCCCTATTCAGAGCGTAGATGTTCAGAACAACCTCTCTTATGAAGAGATTCCAGTCAAAATCCTAGACTATCAGACTCGCAGACTGAGGAACAAAGAAGTCCCTCCAGTCAAAGTTCTTTGGCAGAATTAGTCGTTCGAGGAAGCTACTTGGGAAGTAGAAGCAGACATGCGTACCAAGTATCCTCACCTCTTCTCCGACAACTCAGATCAAGCTCAAGGTAACAGTTCTCCTTAAGTGTTTTAGTTTCATGTTCAGATTTTAGTTACAAGCTTGGTATACATTTCATGTTCAGAATTCCATTATAAACTTGGTATTAAATACCATTGCATATTCAGTTATGCATTCATATGTCAGTTCAGTTATATAATCATGCATCAGACATGCATTCTCATTGTAAGAACCTTAGTTCATCAGAACGCTCAGTCATGCATTCATGAATCAGTTACACATGCATCAGATATGCATGTTCGATATGATATATTCAGTTATCAGTCATGTCATTCATTAGATCATGTTTAGTATGTAAGTTAGTTTATCTTCCCCCCTCTCACTTAGTCTCATTCGAGGATGAATGTTCTCAAGGGGGGATATTATAATACCTCATACTTCTACCTAGCTTAAAATTGTCCCAAGAATGTTAGAAACTTACTTTGAAAGATAAATCTACTTTTATATACGTAGAATTTTTAAGATTTTCACTTTTTGTCATATGAAAAATTGAATAAGCTTTCCATCGATACCCATTTTGTCAAAATTCAGTATCAGGGTATAAAGTTATGGCCAAGTTATGGACAAAATACAGAAAGCAGTCAAAACTGCCCAGGTGCAATGATGAGGGCCGACGGACCATCGAGCTAGCGACGGACCATCTTCCAAAGCGTCGCAGTGGAGGCACTGAGACCACCTTCTGCCTAAGGGCGATGGCCCAGGCCGATGGACCATCGAACTAGAAACAGACAGTCGTCCAAGCCGTCGCAGTAGAGGCAAGAAGCCCCTATTCTGCCCAGGTGCAATGGTCAAAATCGATGGACCGTCGACCCAGCGATGGACCGACGCACCCACCATTGCATAGTCCGCTCAGTTATTTTAAGTTATTTTTAAAAAGGGTATTTTGGTCTTTTTTCACCCGTTTTAACTTTTAATAATATTAGACATAGACTCATAAGTTCATTATTCATTCACAACAACAAATTAGGGTTTTCTCTCATAGATAATCCCTAAGAAACTAGATCCAAATCCTTCTTCAAGAAACTAAGAGATTCAAGTTCTTTAAGTCCAGGAACTTCAAGAAAACTCTTAACGCAGGTATACCATGTGTTGATTCATGGGTCTCTTTCACCCATAAAGCTCAATAATCTCTTTTCAAAGTCTAAGATTTGGACATTTGTGAATGTTCATGATTCTAATTGAATTGAAATTCATGTTCATGACGTTGTATGATTTTGATTCATTTTTAAATTACATATTCCAATGGTTGACCCTAGTATATGAAGATTTTCATAATAACCATGATAAACCTCTTCAATTTACAAGTTGATTGATGTATCCATGATTATTAGATGTGTTGATGATTGTATAACCAAAGCATGCTCCCCATGTGTTTGATTAAATGCCTATGTAAAGGAAAAGTGCCATTCTAGTATAATAATATGAAATCCCCATTCATGTACAAGTTCATGCATGTCAAGTGTTTGATGAAATATATTAGTCAATGAATTATGGATATATGTGTGACCATTGTGGTGCTTTAGAACATGTACTTCATGAAATCTCTAACTTATTGTATTATGGATTGTGATGTTGGTCATGTATTCAAGAGAGTCATGCTTTGTCAGTTTCTTTCCATCGAGTCCTGGGGGTACTTGTACCCAACAATTTAGATGTATGCCTAGAGCCAGTGTCATATTTTCATGATATCCTCAGTCAAGCCATGATTCATAGAACTCAGTCAGTCATGTGACTCAGGAAAGCTCAGTAATCAAGTAATCTAAGTAGTATTCCGTTAGTCAACAAAATTCTGGTAATTCAGTCCTGTTCAGTTCAATAATCCATGTTCAGTGTCTATTCAGATGGGAGTAGGAATTAGCACCGAGTGAACCCAAGGATGGGAACACACACTGCAAATGAGGGTGTGATTCTTAGAAGTCATCCTTGTGTTCTTGAACTATGTAGCCAGCATAGGTTGATACATCAACACTATCAGGTGAGGGTTCATGAGGTGGATAAACATTGTCAGATAAGGGTCCCACCATTCTCTTTTGGGGACACTGTGAAATGAGGGTCACCCACGGCTTGTCTTTACCAGTGGGGCGGTATTGACACCCTCTTTATTGGGGTTACAGATTGGACCCCAACTCAGCCAAAATAGCATATTAGGGGCATTTCGGTTAGATGACTACTTCCCACAGTTTTAGTTACAGATCAGGACTATCAGATATAGTCATTTAGTCTCGGTAATAGAACTCAGATAGTTCTTTAGAGTTTAGGACTATTAGATACAGTCAACTCAAAATAGTACGGAACTCAGCTAGTTCTATCAGAAACTAGACTATCAGATACAGTCGCTCAGTATCAATTATTTCAGTTATACAGTTATCAGTATCTCATGTTATCAGTACTCAGAATCAGTAATCATGTTATCATGACCCCAGTTACAGTCATTATGTATTCATGCATGTATTCTCATGTTCATGTTATCCAGCCAGTTAGTATAGTAAATGCATGTAAACCCTTTGCATTCTACCTAACTCACATGTATACCAGTAAATTCAATCATACTAACGCATTTGCGCTATGGTGTTTTATACCATTGGTTCAGAAGCACGAGCTCTAGAGCATCAGTAGTATTCCAGTCTCAACAGTCAGAGTTAGCAGTGAGTCCTCATCCTTCGAGGACATGACCATTACTTTATTATCTCATTAATTAATTTATTTTAGTAGTTGGAGGTAGTTGGGGACATGTTCCATCAACTCCTTATTCAGATAGTTTAGAGGCTTTCAGACTAGCATGTTCAGACAGTTGTTTCAGCTATTTTTGTATTAATATACCATTTCTTCAGATGTTATGTTTTATCAGTTATATAACAGTTTTTGAACCTTATGGCCTTTCAGCTTTTATTTTTGCATTTATATAGTATATCATGCAGTATACAGGTACAGATATTAGTCATGAGTTAGATTGTGGTCCTTCGAGGTCATGAGCACCGTGTAGCATTTCGGGTACCAGATTTGGGGCATTACACGCCTTTAGCTTCATTAACTCAATCGGAGTCATTCTATCGAGAGGAATAAAGATAGGAAGGCTATCTGGCAGAAGATCAATCCCAAAGTCTATTTTCCTATCAGGAGGAATGCCAGGAAGATCCTCAAAAAGCACTTCAGGAAACTCATTCAAGTAGATAGAGCATAAAGACAATTTTGGTAAGCCCCGATACTCGAAGTAGCCCCTTTTGTTCAGGAGCTGAAGAAGTAGCTATCAGGCCCTTATTAGCTCCCATGGAAACTTCAGTTGTCGAATAATATCACTGCATATGATCAGGCTAACCACAATTATAGAACTAATTCTTTTTCTCATCATACTGAACATGGTGAAGCTATCCACAAAATTGACAAGGAGGATATGATGGGGCTGACTGAGCTCCTCTAGCTTGAGATTGGGCTCCCTGTGCCTAAAACTGTTGTCAGCCTAAAAGAGCCAATCAAAATATAGTTCAGGACAAGGAGCAGTACTGAAAAATATGAACAACAACTTCACCAATTCTTTTTCTTGCTCCACTGTCTTCTATTTTTTTCATTGTTCTGCTGATTTACACCCTACTCTAAATACCTAAACATATTACGCTGTCTCTCCCTCATCTTCACCTGCATCTTCTACTTATCCTCCTCCTACTACATATAAACCATAAGTTTGTACATATCAATATCATTGTTCAACATTGCAGCCTTACACTCTAATATCAAGTCACGAGACAAACCTAAAGCAAACTTTCTCATTCTAGACCTCATATTAGACACTAACTCCGAATATAATGAGACAACTGATGGAACTCCAAAGCATATTCGTTCATACTCATCCTACCTTGCTTCAGATTTACAGACTCCTCTGTCTTAGCTTTCCTCAATTCCTGAGGAAAGAAATAATTAAGAAAGGCACTAGAGAACTTATCCCATATAGCTGGCTCAATATCAACATCTTTCAACTTCTTCTACTTTTCATACCATTTATATACCACATCCTTCAACTGATATACAACAAACTTTACACCTTCAAAATCGGAAGCATGCATCACCCTAAAGATTTTCTCTATGTCATTGATAAATCCTTGAATATCCTTCTCAATCATAGAGCCAATGAAAGTTGGGGGATTCAACCTCATGAACTGACACAACTTGAGTAACCTCTGAAGAAGGAACAACAAAACCACCCTAAAATAACTAGCAAGACTGGGAAGTCACCAATTGAGTCAACAAGTGAAATAGAACGATGGAACTCTGCATTAGAGATTTTACCTTGAGGTGACTAAGCATGAGTATCACCAACTGAAGCAGGACTAGTGGGGACCGATGGAACTCCATATGGCCAGAATAATCAGAAGTAGTGACCCTAGACTTTCCATAAGTAAGTCGAGTTCCATCTACATTATCCTCAAGTAGGATAGAGGGCCCGACAGAGTTCTTACGAACATCAGATCTTTAGGGAGACATGATCTTAAATAAAAGTAAGGCAAAGATTAAAGGAATTTCAAGACACCAGACTCTATAGCTCAAAATAGAATACAAGAAAGAGAACATTCCTAAATACCACGTAGCCTCTCCCTGATAAGTGTGGTACGCTACACACCCATAAAAGAGACTCTACTTGACATGGCTTTATGGACACCCAATGAACCTGATCCTAGCTCTAATACCAAGCTTTCCATGACCCAACCCCAATCCTAGTCGTGACGGGTATCTCAAGTCCCTATCCAATTAAAATAAAATACAAATAATAACAAGCGAAAGATGACCAGAGAATAAAGATAAAATAGTTAATGTAACTCAACAATAAGCTCTAAGGATTAACAACACCATCCAACCCACACATATGTCCACAAAAGCCTCTGAACTAATCCAAATATCATACTAGGTTGGGACATTCCCCCGACCATGGCCAAAACGGAATCCAAAATATGAAAAAAAATTGATAGGATTTTTATACTCATAAGGAAATCAATCAAATGTCTAGAATTAAAGAAGATGGAGGCTAACCACTTCAATGCAGCCCAATCGATAAACCAAAATCCACCTAACATTGCACAAGGGTAAAAGAGGTATCCTCGGACCCTACATTATGAAACAATATAGTATCCTAGGACAGTTAGTGGGGCAAGTGCTAGCATATAACTTAGGATAAGGATAAAATAATTTCATTCCAAAATCAAGTCCAAACTCAATGTATATGTTCACATACATGCGTACATTCATATATATAAGATGATAGGACAGGGAACAAGGTTTAGCATGAGATTTAAAATCATTAACCGAGACTGTGTAGCTCTAACAGTCCTAAAAACTCCCATGGTCTATATGGGTTCGGCTCTCCCCACTAGAAGGGCCCCAGTACGTGTTAGCCGCACGAACCAGAGAAGTCCAAGGAAAGGCCACAAAATCTATGACCCCACACCAATCTAAGTTATATATATATATATATATCAAGTGTGAACTATACACATGGTCATGAAGACCCCCATGCCGGCAAACATGGTTTTCAGTATCGGTCCCCCAGGACCTCCACTATCCATGGCAAGCTACACAACCCCCGTTAAAACTCATTAAAACCTTTACATACAAACCCATCCATTTAACTAAGGAATCATCCATTAAGGCATTATCAATGGTATCATCATACCAATTAAAAGCTTGCAATCTAAATTCATTATGCCATTCTAATTATCCATCAACTTAAGGGAATCCACAACCCCCAAGCTCCAATTTAAAATCAAATCATGGTTACTGAGGACTTTCAAAACCACTTATATTCAATTAACCTTTTTATAAAATGCAATAGTTTCAAAACTGGTTAAATTATACATATAGTCATGTGACAAAGCCAATTTCATAAAAGTGGATTGAGGTTATTACCAATTCCATTACAAAATCCATAAGTTTGGAGAAATCCACAACCCTTATTCCATTATTCATAAATTTAAGGGAATCCACGACCACCATTCTATTATCCATACCCATACACCAAATGAGTTCAAAAATCCATTAATAATGCATAAACAAATGCATGTAAATCATGGAAATACTATTTAAACAATAATTATCCAAAACCTTCAACCCAAATTCCAAAATCAAACATTAAAACTACGTGATTATAAAACCATTGTATGCCATGATAAAATACAACTTTAGGGAAGAGATACATGTCTGAGACACCAAGAATTTTTTAGAAGAAACCACACTTGAGATGTAGGTGACCAAGCATTAGAAAACCCTAATTGTTCTTGACTTGGGGATTTGAGATAAAAGAAAAGTGTTTATGTTGGTTAAATAATGAAAATAGGGACCCTCAAGTTTCTTATAGTCGTGGGTTATAATTGGGGATGAGAATAAATGACCAACATGCCCCCAATTAAAACATAGGAAAATTATCGCCAGTCACTATGGGTCATGTTACGACTCTTGACAACTGGATATGAGTTGTTGCTTGGACTCGTAGTCTAGGTAGTGACTTAAGGCTACCCTAATACTAGGATCACGAGTCCCACCCTATGACTTATGGTCAAATCTTGCAACTTGTGAGGCCCAAGTTGTGACCTCAGAAGAAACCATGTATGAACTTATTGGTCAAGCTATGATTAGCACCTTACGACTCATGAGGAACCTTCATGACTTGTCACCTGAGTTGTACCTTGAGCGGTAAGCACAATTACTGAGAAAAATTTTAGAGTTCAAAACCTGAGCTGTTACAGTCGAGTTGTCTTAAGAGGAGCAGGCCTTGAAGAATTCAAAAATTCTACTTGTAGAGAAATTTTAGGTGGTGGATCAACATCAAGAGGGAGTAAAGTTGGTTGTTGTTGTTCATACATAAATCCAGCTTTGATCTTCTTAGAGAAAGATGAAAATCCTCTAAAGTAGGAAAAATAGAGAAATAGGAGATGACTCAACATGAGTAGGAAAGAAACTAATTCTCAAAGAAAACAACATTTCTAAAAACATGAAATTTATCAAGATAAAACCTTTCTGTGAAAAACTACAACCCATAAAATCACATTTAGAAGAATGAACAGAAAGTTTATTGCACTAAGAAAGAGCTAGACGCACAAAAAAAATATAACCAAATGGATAAAAATTATCGTAGCTAGGATTTTTGTGATAAAGATGAAAATATAGAGATTCAAGATTTAATACTTTAGATGGTGGTCTATTAATTAAGTAAATAGCAGTAGACAAAGCTTTCACCCAATATTTAGATGGAACAAAGGACTCAATAAATAAAGTATGAGTGACAACTAAAAGATGGCAATGTTTATGTTCAGTAATCCTATTTTGTTGTGTTGTACATAGGCAGGAGCATTGTGAAATAATTCCTTTTTCAAGAAAAAAGATTTTAAATTCATAAGACATGTATTCTCTATCAGAATCAGATCTTGCTAATTTGATTCAAGTAGAAAACTGAGTCTCTATATTGGCCAAAAATGTCTTAAATATGGAAAATACCTCAGATTTAGAATGAAGAAAATACACCCACGTAAATCGACTATAATCATCTATAAATGTCACAAAGTACATTAAATTAGCATGAGAAATAATTGGTGAAATGCCCTAAACATCACTATGAATGACATCAAAACACTTTGTAGCACGAATATGAAATTTAAAAAAAAATGTTACTTTTGCCCAATTTATTTTAGAACAATCAAAGGAAGCAGTGGAAAATTATTTTTTATTCTCTAATAAATCAGAATTTGATAAATGAGACAACACAATGGAATTTGGATGTCCTGAGCGCTTATGTCATACCTCAGTTTTACTAGGTGTAGAAGTACAAGCAAAGGATAAAACACGAGGAATGGAAAAATTTATTGAAAATAATCGTCCAACTTTAGGCCCCTTCGCAATTATCATCCCCGACAACTGATCTTGCACAAGGAAATAATTATGAGAATAATTCATATTACAATTATTATCAACCAAGTTTCCGAATGAAATAAGACTAGTCGAGATCTTTGGTGATACAAAAACACTATTGGAAGTTTTAGTAATATTTCCAACCTTGGTAATGGTTAAATTACTGTCATTGGCAACTTGAATTTATGATAGACCATGATACTTACGAATATTTTTTAGCATACTAGCAGAGTTGGTCATATGATCATTAGAAACGCTAAAATCAACGAGCCAAAATTAGATGTAAGATCATTACCTTATAGCCCCAAAGCTGAAAAGGCTGACATGATCATTTTTCTTACCATTTTAGGAGTAAGAACTTGTCCTGAAGATGAGTTCTCAGTAGTGAAACAATTTATCCCAGCTTGAAAAGCATTGACCTTATGGTTTAGAGGGTGTGTGGGACATTGTTTTACAATGTGTCCTTATTGTTTACAATAATTACAAAACTTCCTGCCACAATTGTTAGTAATATGACCATATTCTTTGCAACTGTAGCATTGAGTTCTTGTCATATCCCTACTATTTCCTTTACCTTGGATAGAAAATGCAACAGCAACATCATTAACTTGCTTAAAAGCATTTTGTGTGACAAAATGCTATTCTTCACAGAGTAATTCCTTAAAACAAACATCCAAGGAGGAAAGCAAGTCATGATTCTGTAACACCCCAAGATCCCATCCCGAGAAATCATACGGTGCTTATGACCCTGAAGGACCACAAGCTAACCCTTTACTAATATCTATACCTGAAATAAATGCAGAAACAAGCCATAAGGTTCAACACATCTATGAATAGTCAAAACTGAAAACTGAATACCAATACATTTATCTGAAAAGCCTCTAAACTGTCTGAACTGTGGAGTTGATGAGAAAGATCCCCAACTAACTCCATCTACTGAACATATAAACAAAGTTTGATAAAATAATAGTAAACTGAGATTCTTCCTCAAAAGAAGAGCATTCACCGCTACGACTACTGCTGCTGACTGGGACTGAATTGCTGAGAAAACTCTGGGTCTCTTGCCTCTGAACCTATGGTGCCAAATAAAACACCACAGTGCAATTACATCAGTACAGGGATGTACTGAGTATGTAGACGAGGCAGGTTAAATGTAAGGGCTTATGCATGTATAGTATCTAAACTAAATAATCATGAAAATGCCACACGAGAACACATACACATATATGAATGCATAGACCATAGTCATAATCATCACAACTCTAGAGACTGAAACTCGGATACTGCCTCACTACAGACTAAACTCATTACTGATACTGAGATACTGAGATACTGAGATACTGACTTATCTGATATTAATGATTGAGAAATAATGAACTTACATTGATGACTGAATTCTGAGCTTACTGCTCTCAACTAATAAGATTAAAGATCAACCTCTTTAATGGATGATTAAGGAAGCTATTATCAATGGTAAGGAAATGATCATATCTGAATTTGATAACAAGAATACTCACTAGAATTTGAGACTGTGATCAAGCCTGTCTGGCGGCATATCTCTGAATATGATATCAAATAACTATATATGAGACCAAGCCTATCTGATGGATGGTCCATGAATCAATGGAACTATCTGAGTTCCTTATAGAGATAGATGACTATATCTGACAGTCCTGATTTCTGAAGATTGATACTGACACTAAGACTGAAACTGAAACTGAAACTAAAATTGTAGAAAGTAGTTACTTAATCGACAATGACCCAACCTACCATAGGTGGGGCCTAACCTATAACCTCAGCTGGAAGGGTGTCAATACCATGCCACAGGTAAAGACCTCTCTCTGGTCAATCCTCTCTAGTGGATGACCCTTACCAGGAAGTCAACCTAAGGTAATATAATAGTCAAATACTCTCTCTCTAGAGGTGATAGCCTTTTCCTGATGGTGACTCCTGTATTTTATGCTGGCTACACAGTTTTGGAGGTCAGGGATTGTTACTAACAACTCCGACCTCTCTCTCGCTAACGAAAGGAGCCTCCATCCCTTCCCTTGCTTGGTGATAGTTTCTACTTCCAACTGAAAGAATCTGACTGAATTCTTAACTGAATACAACTGAACTAAATCTGATACTGATCATGTTTATTAAAAGATCTGACTGAGCTACGCTGAGATCACTTAGTTCCGTATCTGACAAAAATAGTATTAAATTATGGCATTTGACTGACAATACAGAGCTCGAATAGATTATTCGGTCACTACCGATATTAGAATTGAACACTTGCATACTCTTAGATCTGAGTTGAGTACAGAGCTGAGGCTAGATTACTAGTGATACGGAGATTACAGAGATTATTGAGATTACTGAGATTTCTGAGCTTTCTTACGTTATGCAATTGTTTGAGGATACAGAGTTCTATAGCTCACTGAGTTCTGGGAATCATGGCTTAACTGGAATTATAATAAAACTGACACGGGCTCTAGACAGCAGCTAAATTATCAAGTATAACCCCTAGGACTCGATAACATAAAATAAAGCATAATCATTCCTCCATCATCACAACCATTCATTCATCATCATCATCACAATCATTCATTCATCATCACAGTCATTCATTCATCATCATTATCATTAAAGCATCTCTTTGAGTATTTAGGAAACATAACATACCTTCACCTTTAAAATCAATAAGGCATCGCGTTAAGCATTTAGGAAACATCAACATATACTAGCGTAGGGAAACATACTACTAGATTATACTTCCTTCAACAAGGTCTTACCTCAAGTACTTCACACCTAAATCAGTCTTGACATGTATTTGGACATCACATGATTTGGGGAAAACTCCATACTATCATGTCTCAACTTACTTGCTAACCACTTGGCATGTATTAAAATCTTAACATATGTCAGAGAGCACATAATTGAGGAATTTACAACTATCATATCTTGACTTATTCACTAAGGTCTTTCAACAACACTAAGCAAGTAAGGTTTTACACCTTCTTGGGGATTTCATACTATCAAGGCACATTTCACTGACTAAGGCATTTTATCAAACACTAGGCATGCATGGACTAGCTCCCAATTTAGAGAGATTTTCCTGTTCAAGTTACTATAATGGCCCTTATGCTTCACCTAAGCTCTTTATCAAACTTATGGGGGATATGCTTCACTTATTCAACCATTTCTACACCCAAATGACATGGACACATCATATAGGAAACCACTTTAAGAGGGCTCATCACAAACATCATATAAATTCCACATACTAGGGTCAAAGATCATAAATCTTGTAAACAAACATGAATCAAAACTCAAGAACAGTTGAAACATCAATGTCAAATCACACGAATCATGAACAACTCATAAACATAAAATCTTTGAGTTTTAAAAAAGTGTACTTGAGCTTATTAGTTGAAAAGGACCCAAGAATCAACATCTATATACCTGGGGAAACTTTTTTTTGAAAGTTCTTGGAGAGATTCTTAATTCCTCTTTATTCTCCCTTGATCTCTCTTGATTTTGTATTAAAGGAGAAGAGAGGATTTGATTTTGGAAACCCTAGTTTTTGGGTAGAAGAAGAGAAAATGAGGCTGAAGGCCCTTAATCGGGTATTTATAGAGGCTGGGGAAAAGGGGAAAAGACCAAAAAGCCTTTGGAATTAAACTAAAAAATTCTCGATTTTACATGCTGGCGCGACGCGCCATAATTTTGCCAGTTCACTGGAAATTGGACAATTTGGAAACTACACGACAACGTAACGTGGTGGAAAATGCATTGACCCCTTGGTTGTGCACTGAAACTATACCGCGATGTAGTGGAATCATGGATATTCACTGGAATTTGACAATTGCCATTTTGGATGGCTCCGCGATGCTCTAAAGTGCCAGGTGGCACACTGTCACACTAAAATGGCTCTAACTCTTCACCTGAGTGTCCGATTTGGGCGAATTTTATATCGATGGAAAACTTATTCAATGCTCTACATGGCAAAAAGTAGAAATTAGGGAAATTCTACATGATTCAAAGTATTCATACTTAGGAAGGTATTTCTGAAACTTTTAGACTCAGATTTTTACTTTACTGAATACGCTTTAAGGCTCAGACTAGAAGAGGACTTTGCATGGTATTACATTATCTCTCCCTTAGGAACATTCATCCTCGGATATTGCTTGATAGACTGAGAATACAGATCAACTGAACTTACTCAAGGACCGGAATATCTCAGAACATGACTACACAACTGGAACAACTGACATACAGAGTTCTCATACTGGGCATGCATATCTGATGCATAGAATACTCGACTGACTCTACTCATAGATGAATTCTCATAACACACATGCATATCTGATGCATGGATGTCTGGCAGAGCTGACTTTCAAAAGCATGACTGACAATGCAATAACAACTGATGCTAACTTCATAAAAAAAATCTGTACATGCATCTGGATGAATCTAATGACATGCAAACATCGTAATACTATAGGGTATCTCCCTCTTGAGAATTTATGTCCCTCTAAACATACTTTGCTGAAATACTAGGACGGTGCCCGGGGCACCTACAGACTAGGTCATAATTGACCGACTGAGATCTGAAACTCATGCATGACTCATGCTAGCATATAAGCTCGAAATGAAATCAAAGGATCTAATAAATCATATCATAAATATGAAGGGCTCATAACATACTTGGGTCTATTTTAGGGAATCATGCCCGATCAAGGTGAGCCTAAAGCGCATGGATTCTACCCCTTTCAGTCAGCACTCTACATTCTTGTATTCTATGTCCTGGCTCACCACAACCAAAGCACACATATCTACCATCTCTACACACACCTTTGTGGTGCTTTCCATACTCTCCACAATGCGGATAGGTACAAACACCACTAGCGCTACTATAGGCTTTAGAGCCTGACGCTCCTTCAGATCTGACACCCTCGAACACAGGTGGAGGCATGCTAGATAAAGATGGAGCTAGGACTATAAATATCCAACCATACCAAGAATTACTACCACTTTAGGACCCTATCCGAGAGAAACCACAACTACATGTCTTGGCTCTCTTGCTCACTTTCTCTCTCTTTCATCTTATCTGCCTCAAACTGTTGCGCATGTATCATTATCCTAAAAAGATCCATATATCTATTGAGCATAGCAGCTCTACACTCTTTCAACACATAACTCGATACCCCAAACAAAAACTTACTCATACTCGCTCTAGGGTCAGCTACTAAGACAATACTATTTCAAAGTCATGGAACCTTGCCTTAGGTTCATGAACTCTTCCACCTTAGCCTCTCTCATCTCTATCAGAAAGAATCTATCTAGAAAGGCACTCTAAAACTCTAGCTAAGTCACGGGAGCTTCATTCTCCCCCTACTCTTCTCCCACATCACTATCTAATCATTAGCATCATCCTTTAACCTATAAGATTCTAACAAAAATCTTTCCTCCTCAAAAATATGTATAATCTAGATAATCTTCTTCACCTTCTCTAGATACAGCTATAGGTACTTACCTACCACTGACCCAAAGAATTTTGGCGGGTTCATTTTCATAAAATTTCTAACCCTGCCTGCAGGAGAATTTCTATCTTGCTGAGGTAGGACTGCAGCCTGACGGTTACCCTGAACATTAGTCACAGCTTGGGCTAGCGCCTGGAAAGCTACCCAAAACTCTACATGGGACACACTCTCATTCTCAAGATCTACTAGCTGTGGGGGCTGGTCATCAACCCCATGACCAAAATCTCTGTGATGAGTCATACTATGTAAATGGAAGGGAGAAGTGGATTAGAATGAGAATCAACTTGAGCTCATGCTCACTCGTATAATCTGAATACTAAAAGAAGGGAAATTGCTCCTAAAAAATCTTGTAGCCTCTTGAACATAAATGTGGCGTGAAATACACCCATGCACAAGACTCTACTAGATGCGACTTTTTAGACTCCCTAGGACACTCTTGAACCTTAAACTCTGATACCAAGTTTGTAACGCCCTGAGATCCCATCTCGAGACATCACACGATGCTTATGACCCCAAAGGACACAAGTTAACCCTTTACTGATATCTGTACCTATGCACTGCATAATATTTGAAATAAATCCAGAAACTAGCCATAAGGTTCAACACATCTATGAATACTCAAAACTGAAAACTGAATAATAATACATCCATTTGATAAGCCTCTAATATTTTTGAATTGTGGAGTTGATGGGATAGGTCCCCAACTAACTCTGTCTACTGAACATATAAATAAAGTCTGATGTAATAATAGTAAATTGAGATTCATCCTCAAAAGAAGAGGACTCACTGTTATGACTACTGCTGCTGACTGGGACTGAACTACTAAGGAAACTCTGGGTATCTTACCTCTGAACCTATGGTGCAAAATAAAACACCATAGCGCAGATGCGTCAGTATAGGGATGTACTGAGTATGTAGATGAGGCAGGTTAAATGCAAGGGCTCATGCATGCATAATATCTAAACTGAATAATCATAAAAATGTAGCACGAGAACACATACACATACACATACATGAATTCATAGAGCATAGTAACAATCATCACAACTCTAGAGACTGAAACTCGGATACTGCCTCACTGCAGACTGAACTCACTACTGACACTGAGATACTGAGACACTGACTCATCTGATACTAATGATTGAGAAACTGGATGTACTTACATCAATGACTGAATTCTGAGCTTACTGCTCTCGACTGATAAGATTAAATATCAACCTCTCTAATGGATAATTAAGGAAGCTATTATCAATGGTAAGGAAATAATCATATCTAAATCTGACAACAAGAATACTCACTAGAATCTGAAACTGTGATCAAGCCTGTCTGGCGGTATATATCTGAATATGATATCAAATAACTGTATATGATACCAAGCCTATTTGATGGATGGTCCATGAATCAATGAAACTATCTGAGTTCCTCACAGAGATAGATGATTGTATCTAACAGTCCTAATTTCTAAAGATTAATACTGAGACTGAGACTAAATCTAAAACTGAAATTGAAACTGTGGGAAGTAGTTACTTAATCAGCATGCCCAAACCTACCACTGGTAGGGTCCAATATGTAACCCCAACTGGAAGGGTGTCAATACATTGCCACAGGTAAAGACCTCTCTCTGGTCAATCCTCTCTAGTGGATGACCCTTACTAGAATGTCGACCTAAGGTAATATAATAGTCAAATACTTTCTCTCTAGAGGTGATAGCCTTTTCCTGATGGTGACTTCTATATCCTACGCTGGCCATGTAGTTTTGGAGGTCAGGGATTGCTACTAACGACTTCAACCTCTCTCTCACTGACGGGAGGAGCCGTCATCCCTTCCCTCACTCGGTGCTAGTTTTTACTCCCAACTAAAAGACTCTGACTGAATTCTTAATTGAACATAACTGAACTAAATCTGATACTGATCATGTTTATTAAAAGATCTGACTGAGCTACGCGAGATCACTTAGTTCCGTATCAGATAGAAATAGTATTGACTCATGGTATCTGACTGATAATACAGAGCTTGAATAGATTATTCGGTCACTATCGAGATTAAAATTGAACACTTGCATATTGTTAGATCTGAGCTGAGTACAGAGCTGAGGCTAGATTACTAGCGATACGGAGATTATAGAGATTACTGAGATTACTGAGATTTTTTAGCTTTCTTACGTTCTGCAATTTTCTGAGGATACAGAGTTCTATAGCTCACTGAGTTCTGAGAATCATAGCTCAATTGGAATTATCATGAAACTGACATGGGATCTAGACAACAGCTAAATTGTCAAGTATAAATACCCCCAGGACTAGATAACATAAAATAAAGTATAATCATTCCTTCATCATCACAACCATTCATTCATCATCATCATCACAATCATTCATTCATCATCACAGTCATTTATTTATCATCATTTATTAAAGCATCTATTTGAGTATTTAGGAAACATAACATACCTTCACCTTTAAAATCATTAAGGCATCGCATCAAGCATTTAGCAAACATCAACATATACTAGCATAGGGAAACATGCTACTAGATTATACTTCTTTCAACAAAGTCTTACCTCAAGTAATTCAAACCTAAATCAATCTTGATATGTATTTGGACATCACATGATTTGGGAAAAACTTCATACTATCATGTCTCAACTTACTTGCTAACCACTTGGCATGTATTAAAATCTTAGCATATATCAGAGAGCACATAATTAGGGAATTTACAACCATCATATCTCGACTTGTTCACTAAGGTTTTCAAAAACATTAAGCAAGTATAGGTTTTCATACTATCAAGGCACATTTAACTTACTAAGGCATTTTATCAAACACTAGGCATGCATGGACTAGCTCCCAATTTGGGGGGTTTCCTGTTCAACATACTATAATGGCCCTTATGCTTTACCTAAGATCTTTATCAAACTTATGGGGGACATGCTTTGCTTATTCAACCATTTCTACACCCAAATGACATGGACATATCACATAGGAAACCATTTTAAGAGGGCTCACCACAAACATCATATAAATTCCACATACTAGGGTCAAAGCTCATAAATCTTGTAAAAAAACATGAATCAAAGCTCAACAATAGATGGAACATCAATTTCAACTCACATGAATCATTAACAACTCATAAACATAAAATCTTTGAGTTTTAAAAAAGGGTACTTGAGCTTCTTGGATGAAAGGGACCCAAGAATCAACATCTACATACCTGGGGAAACTCTTTTTTGAAAGTTCTTGGAGAGATTCTTGATTCCTCTTGATTTCCCTTGATCTCTCCTGATTTTTTATTAAAGGAGAAGAGAGGATTTGATTTTGGAAACCCTAGTTTTTGGTTGAAAAAAGAGAAAATGAGGCTGAGGCCCTCAACCGGGTATTTATAAAGGCTGGGGAAAAAGGGAAAAGACCAAAAAGCCCTTGGAATTAAACTAAAAAATCCCTGATTTTACATCCTGGCGCGATGCGCCATAATCGTGCCGGTTCACTAGAAATTGAACAATTGGGAAACTGCACGACGACACAACGCGGAGGAAATCGCATTGACCCCTTGGTTGTGAACTGAAACTATACCGTGATGCGGTGGAATTATGGAGTTTCACTGGAATTAGACAATTGCCATTTTGGCTAGCTCCGCGATGCGCTAAAGGTCCAGGTGGGACACTGTCACACTAAAATGGCTCTAACTCTTCACTCGAGTATTCGATTTGGGCAAATTTTATATCGATGGAAATCTTATTCAATGCTCTACATGGAAAAAATTAGAAATTAGGGAAATTCCACATGATTCAAAGTATTTCATACTTAGGAAGATATTTTTAAAACTTTTAGACTCAGATTTATGCTTTACTGAATACGCTCTAAGGCTCAGACTGGAAGAGGACTTTGCAGGGTATTACAGATTCATCAAGTAAGAGTGAACTCTCAAACCCAAAACGTAACTTCATCAAAAATTGGTATTGCTTGTTTTGCTCATAAACTGCCTGAATTACAGAAAGAGATTCACATGTATTTTTTCATAAACAAAATCTATAAATTCAGTACATAAATTTTATAATTCAGAAAAATAATCCTGAACTGATTAATCTCCTTGAAAGTAATTAGCAATTTTATTCTCTAACTGAAAGTGTCTTGAGTTGTTGTCTTGGTTGTAAGCCTTTTGTAAATAATACCATGTGTCCTTAGCAGTCTTGTAAGGCTTGACACTATGAACAATAAGAGGGTCAATTGACCCCAAAAGCCATGTCATCACTCAAACATCCTTAATCATCTATTAACATAACTTTGTAGGATCCATGGGAGCAGGGTTGCTTCAATCATATGCCCCCATAGTTCTTTTTTGGTGACAAATAATTAAAATTGAAATTTCTAGAAAGAATAATTTTTCCCAGCGAAGCAAACACTAAGGGATTCAAATTGATGTGAAGCCATGTTCTTGAATATCTATAAAAACTAAAAGCACTAAGACTAAAAAAACAAAATTATAAGATCAAAAGTCCAATATATTGACGAACCGTGAACATAACCAAAATTTTTAAAAAGAATTAAATGAACCAAGATGGACTCTATGAAACTAGACAGCCAAGAAAAGGCTCTAATACCAATTGTAAAATTTGTGTTGAACGTCTCTCATTGTTGAGAGTCTTTCCATCAAATAGAAAGTATTTAAAGATTACATCCCCAAATATTTGCCTTTCCTATCCCTAAAGATTAATTATTCTATCTTTTTGAATCTGCTATTACATTTCTATTAATATGCTATTCTATCTCTTTGATTACTATTTCATATCTCTATAATTACACATATACAACAATATATAATTACATTAATGTATACAATATTCACTAATAATTCATGATCTTTGAGTTGTCCATTATGCTAATGTATTCAAGCCAACATCACATTATACCCGTGTTAATTTTATTTGTCTATTCTATAATGCACGACAAGGTAGGCCTCTTGCATATAAATTCAGTTCCTACAAGGATCCTAGTATCAATTGTTTTTTGATGTTTTGATGATGAAAACATGATGCTCAAAGGACCAGGTTTGTTTCATGGCTTGCTGAAAGACATCTGTCTTACTCTATATAATTGTCTTGTAGCACAAATACTATGTCGGTGCATAGTGTACTGTATTGGACACCTAATCCAATCAAATTTCAAATAGTTTTCCCATACCCTATACATACAAAAAGAAGCAACATTGTTCAATAGTTTTTGCAAATTTGATATTTGAGTGTGGCAGCAAAAACCCTTAAAGCTTAAGACAGAAATTTATATCTCTCTTATTTTTATTGTTCTTGAGTCTTTCACTGAAATCAATTTACTTCGATGTTGTGAGTAAGGTTTTATATTTAGTTATGAGTTGTTCTTAGGTAGTGTTACCTATGCTATGTTGGTTAGAGTTAGTCGATTAGGATAGAGGTATTGACAGAGTTCTCTTGTGAAGGTTTGTAGTAGAGTTATTGCAATCCTTGGGACTTAGAGTTAAGTCCATTTTGAGTTTGCAATCAGAGTTGATTTTGATTATAGTGGAGCTTGAGAAATTCTATGAAGACAGGCCATAGTTTTCCTCCCTTGAGAAAGGAGGTTTTCACGTAAAAATCATGTTGTAGATTTACTTTAAGATGTTACTTTGCTTTCCTGTCTTATTATTATTTATTATTTCTTAAGGACCTAGTCCCTTAGTGGTGGTAAACCCCTACGATTCATCAATTTGTATTTGAGTGAGGTTCACTTTAAACAGTTAACACCAAAAGTGGATCCTTGATCATGGTCGCACTACCAAATTTAGAGGAAGGACAGTCAACCACTAGACCACCTCGATTCAATGGTCAATACTATGGTTGGTGAAAAATAAAAATGTATGATTTTATCATGGCTGAGGATAATGAGATAATAGATGTGATACTTGATGGACCTCATTTTCCTGTGAATAAAGTAAAGTAAGGTGAAATAAATAGGCTGGTTGCTAAAACTCAGAGATATTATAATGATAAAGGTCGTAAAAAGATTGAAAAAGAATTTCAAGGCTAAGAACTTATTGGTGTGTGGGATAGGACCAGATTAATACAATTGTACTTCTACTTGTGAGAGTGCAAAGTGGATTTGGGATTGTTTAAAGACTGCACATAAGGGTATGATTTAAGTTAAGAAATCTAAGGTAGACATGCTAACCACTTAATATGAAACCTTCTCTATGAGGAAGAGTGAAATAATCCAGGTGATGCACACCATATTTACCTTAATCACAAACATACTGCATTGTCTAGGTGAGGTGATTCCACTTAATAAACAAGTAAGAAAAAAACTGGGAGTTTTACCTAAGCCATGGAAGAGTAAAGAGAATGCAATTTCTTAAGCTAGACATCTGAAAACACTCACCATGGATGAATTAATTGGAAATTAGAAAACTTACGAACTAAACAAATAACAGAAAAATCAGAAAAAAAAGGGGAAAATCCCTTGCTTTAAAAGCTTTAAAATCTAAGTTAAGTAAGGAAAATAAAGATATTGCTTACCTATCCAGAAAGTTTGCCAGGGATATAAAGAAACGTGGAAAGTTTTATAAGAAGGGTCGCAGCAAAAGATTAGCAGGTGCAATTGAGGTTTACCATAAATGTGGAAAACTAAAACATTTTATCAAGTATAGTCCCCTGCACAATATAGACTATCAAGAGTATCTGAAGTTAAGTGGAGTTAAAGAAAAGAAGAAGGATCGGATCCCTGATAAGTCTAGAAGAAAAGTTGCAGTTATATGGCGAAGCAAGCATTAGCTATCTGGGGAGACTCATCTAGTGAGTTAGTTAAATGTTAAAAGCCTGAGCATGACTCTATGTTGGTTGTGGAAGATGGTGAAACTTACTACAACTTTCTTTTTGCTCTTATGTCTAAATCGGATGATGAAGAAGAAGATGAGGTAACTCCTTTAACATTAATCAAAAATTGAGCAACTATACTCATAAGAATTTAAAGAAACTTGCAAGTGTCTTGATTGACTCTGTATGTGAGCTTACTACTTATAAGGATCTACTTGAAGATAAAGTAGAAGATCTAGAATATGAAAATTAGCCCTAACTATTCAACTGTCTGAACTAGGAGAACATTCTCTAAAATCAAATTTTAAGAACAAGGAGTTATTCGAAAAATTAGAAAGTTAGCTGAATCTGAAGGTAAAAGAAAAGGGGGGATAGAAGCCTGCAACTTAAACCTGAGGAGAAGTTAAAGAATTCTCAAAAGTTGTTCGTGGTTGCTCTTGAGGAGAATGATAAGTTAGAAAGGGACCTGGTCCGCATAAGAGAAGATATCTCTGAAATGGACTACCTCATCATGAATCCTTACTAATCTGACTAGTCAAGGAATGAATAATAGTAGAGGTCTTGGCAGTAAACACAATAATCCCATTCACAAGTCTCAATACAAGTATGTTCCTTTAGCCAACAATCTTCTATGTACCTATTATAGAAGAGATGGTTACAAAAAGGATGAGTTTTAATTAAGGTTTAGATCTCTGATGAAACTTGATAAGTGTGCTCAGCAGGTGTAGCCACTTAAATAGGAACCTGATCCCCAGGCAAAATCAAGAGGGATAAACTGTCTGACTGGACCAAGAAAGTTATGATTACTTCTTTATCCCCTTATTGCAAACTCAAATAGGTTCCCAAACCTAACAAATAATCTCTGAATACAGGTGGGAGTAAGAGAAAACAGTCCGAGTTGGTTTATGGATAGTGAAAGCTCTAAGCACATGACTGGTAGAACTGATTGTTTTCTATCACTCAAGGAACTTCAAGGTTGAGGTATCTTTTTTGAAAATAAAAATAAAGGTTATATTCTTAGTATTGGAAGGATTGGAAAATCCTTAAATCATGCTATTGAAGATGTGTACTATGTGAGTGGCTTAAAGTATAATCTACTGAGTGTGTCCCAAATTTGTGACGAAGGAAATGAAGTAAAGTTCTTGTCTGATTGGTGTACTGTAACTAACTTGAAAACTGGAAATGTTACTCTAAGGGCTAAAAGATATAGTAACGTGTATGTGGCTAATTTGAATTCAGTATCTAGATGTGAACTGACCTGCCAAAGTGCTCAAAGTGATAATGTTGATCTGTGGCACAGAAGATTGGGACATAAAAGCTTCTCTCTTTTGAACAAATTGGTCTCAAAGTACCTGGTCCTCGGTGTTCCAAAGCGATAGTTCTCAGACACAAAGATTTGTGATGTTTGTGTCAAAAGTAAAAATAATCATATCATCTTTCAAGTAGAAGAAGCAGGTAAGTATCACAAGACCCCTTGAATTGTTTCAGATAAACCTATGTGGACAAGTCAAAGTCCAAGTAGAGAAACGAAGAGATATAATTTTGTTATTGTGGATGATACTCTAGATTCACTTGGACTATATTCCCGAGAAACAAGGATCAAATTTATGAAGTGCTGGTGATCTTTGCCAAGCAAATTCAAGCAAAACTAGACAACAAAATAGCATGGTTCAGATCTGATCATGGAATAGAGTTTGAGAACTCTTTTTATTTATGATTTCTTAAAGAATGTGAAAAAAAATAAAAATATACATGAAAGAGTAAAATTCAGCTACACTTGTCCTTTTCGAAGAAATTTCATAGTTTAAAATAATTACTATCAAATACTCTCCAACATGAAAACATAATTGAAAAAACATTACCAATTAATACCTTTTCCATTAGCGACACCAGTGGCTGACCCAGAATTTTACGCAAATGGATTCAATCAGTAAATAAGAGTGATCTTGATAGCTGATAATGTAAGTAACGTTGAGTACAAACAAATATTTTCTCTCTATTCTTTTATTTGTTTCTTTTGTTAATAATATAATATCAAAATAAATTATCTCTTTTGAAAAATAAACAAAAAAACTCAACATTGTTTTAATTTAACGAGTTGAGAAAAAATTTTAAAAAATACAAACCAATCAACATTTTCTTAAATTAAAATTAAAGTAAATTAAGAGAGCATTCAACAAAAATAGTTGCATGTTTTAGCCAAAAACAATTAAAGTGAGTGCTAAAATTTAACTCCCTAAAATTTAATTATAAAAAGTTAAATGTTTTTGAAGTAAACTAGATTCTAGATTTTAATGAAATTGAATAAGAAAATATATATCTATAATATATTAAAAGTAGGAAGACCCTTAGAAAAATGATTTGAACTTTTTGCCCTTCATTAAAAAATTCTCAATAGACAAAAACGTCTTTTTACTATTTAAAAAAAAATTAAAGCTAAAAAATTCATTAAAATTTAGATCTTAAACTTTTCCTTATTTAAATTATGTACCAAAAATTTAGAAATTTTAAATCAATTAAAAATTTGTATCATTCATTAAAATTTAGTTCTTAAACCTTTCCTTATTTAAATTATGTACCTAAAATTTAGGAATTTTAAATCAATTAACACTTGTATCTTAACTAAAACTTTAATAAATTGGTAACAATATTTTGGCATTTTTTTGTTCACACTTTTGTATCCTCAGTCCTGTTTTTAACCAAAAAAAAAAGAGTTTTGTTTACAATTAAATTACCTTATATGTAAAAAAAAAATGGACTTATATAGATTCTATTAGAAGTTGACGAGCCATAGAATTTAGGGTTTGAAATTAACGTTGAAAGTAGAGTTGCAAGGCCTCCGGGATGAATATGGCTCCACATAGCATGACATTGATTAATTTCTACTTTATTTCTGGTACTTCGTTACTGAAAACTGTTTTGCTTGTGATTTTCTTGTTGATCGATAGATGTCACTCAATCTTGAATTCTATCATACAAGAGCATCAACCCATGTTTCTGCAGTTTCATAAAAAAGCTGCACAACTCATCTATAATATTATATTTTCTCTTCTATTTCTTTGAAACAAAATACGTACATGGTTGTAGCTCTAGCATATTTGATAATTATTCTCTCCATAAAGCTGAAATTATCATGATTGGATTGTTTAATTTTAGTCGAAAGATTAATTTCTTTGAACATTCTAATAGCGCATTAGATACATTGGAGTATTAAATCCCTTAATTGAAGATAGCCCTACTAATTTGAATTTATATTAATTTATTGTTGCTATTCTTAAGCAATATATATTTATGTACTAAATATGTTTGCATATTTTATATTGTAGGATGTAGTGGTGGCACACACAATGCATCCATGGGAGAGAGAAGCTAGACTATTCAAAGAGGCATTGATGAAAGATGCTCACTTACCTCAACTTCGTATTATTATTGAGACTTCTGCCAACTGCCTCTAGAACTTCTGAACAACCTTTGGGAGCAAGAATAACTACATTCCCTCTTTGAACACTATATTGAGGAAGACATTATCTTCCGATCCACAATACTCATGAAAGAAAGGTACAAATATACACGTTGGTTTAACTTATATACACCCACAATAAAAAGTAGAACGAGTCTTTATTTTTTACAAATTTTATCTAGTAGTAGCGTATATAATCAATATATAATCAATGTTTTGATATTATTATTGAGTATACACCAACAAAAACTACAAACTCTTACGACTAGGCAAGAGAAATTCTTTCAGATTACTGGCTAAAAAAGTTAAGAATCCCTTTTTCCTCTATTTTGGATCATCAAACTTGGTAAAATATAGGCTATTGTTTAAATTTTGTTCATATAAAAATTTTTATTATTGAAAATTAGGATATATTTTTTTGATTATTACTTTTTCAATAGTTTTGTGAATGAAGTTGTCAAGCTTTGAGTTGAGGGTCTATCGAAAATAATCTTTGTATCTTACAAAGATAGTGATGAAGTATGTACTCTATCCTCCACAAATTTCATATATGAGAGTATAATGAAAGTTATCTTGAGATTGAAGGCATAAGTATTATCGAATCATAATTTTTATAAGTTAGTCGAGAGTATATCAAAAACAATCTCTTTACCCTACAAAGATAGTGATAACATATGTATTCTCTGCTCCACAAACTCCAAATAAGAGATTATATTAAAAATTATCTTGAGATTGAAGGCATAACTATCAAAACATAATTTTGATAAGTTAGTCAAGTCTATCGAAAACAATCTCTCTATCCTACAATGATAATGACAAGGTATTATACTCTACAAACTATATATATAATACTATATTTAAAATTATCTTTAGGTTGAAGGCATAACTATTGAATCATAATTTTTGTAAGTTAATCGAGGGTCTACCGTGAATAATATTTATATCTACAAAGGTAGTGATAGGGTATTATCCTCAACAGGCTACATTTATGATATTATATTAAAAATTATCTTTAGATTAAAGGCATAATTATTGAATCATTATTTTTATAAGTTTGTCACATATTTTTATTTTTCTTCACTGACATCAGATGTTAAAAGATCGCAGTGTTACCAAGCTTTGAGTTAATGATCTATCGAGAACAATCTCACTATCCTACAAAGATAGTGACAGGGTATATAATCGATCCTTCACAAACTCTACATATGAGATTATATTGAAAATTATCTTGAGATTGAAGGCATAACTTTTGATTCATAATTTTTGTAAGTTAGCTGAGTGTCTATCGAAAATTGTCTCTCTACCCTATAAAGGTAGTGATAAGGTATGCATTCTATCCTCCACAGATTTTATATGTGAGATTATATTGAAAATTATCTTGATACTGAAGAATAACTATTGAATTATAATTTTTGTAAGTTTGTCAATTATTTTTATTTTTCTTGAATGACTTTTCAAACAGTAGTTGTAGTACTATGTACAATATCAATATCAACAACAAGAGATTGATTATGATAGTGCAACCAAAGCTAGAAAAGGTGCCTACACTAACAAATTTATATATGAAGAGATATTATGTGAGATATTTTGATAATGATAGAGCAATCAAAGTGACAAAGATACGCACGTCAAGAATTTCGTTTATGAAGAAATATGTTGTAGCATTTATCGCATTGTGTAGTAACATTTATTTTTACCATTTAAATGAATTTTATATTTATTTTAATGTCACTTGCTATTTAATTTCATATAGTTTGTTTTCTTTATACAATATTTATTCGTATCTATTAAATAGATATAAAATTTATGTTAATGCTAATATGTATTTTTTAAATAATTTTATTTTCTTAAATATAATTTTATTGATATATATATATATGTATATATATATATATATATATATATATATATATATTCAAGGTGAAATAGAAAAAAGAAAAAAGAAAAGAAAAATGATAAATTTACTAACATATAACTATGATTGGTCACTTCTTTTAATTTTTTGGAAAACACTGTAAGCCAATGGGCCCTGCCATAAAAAAGACTGAAATCAATGAACCAAAAGCAAAATAATGTACGTGCAAAACATAGAGCTATGGGGAATTGAACTCGGGTGCTGAGGACGAATTTGAACTCTCTTGGTCATCACTCCACAACAGACTTTTATTTTAAGTTGGTTCAAATTAGGTCCTTAGTTAAATTTTACAATACTTTTCTTGTATAAATAATAAATTTTTCGATGAACTGGGTTCAATTGAACCCACTTGACACCACGTAGGTCTGCCTCTGAGCGATACTATAGAACAAATAAACAGTTCTTGTGGAGAAAGAAAATTAGTAAGAACAACTATTTTTAATTATGTAAATAACTAAAATTTGATTTTAAAAAATAATAATTAAAATATAAAAAGTAGGATTAATTAGGTGAGAAAAATTGAATTTCACACTATCCATGAATAAAATAATAATTAAAATATAAAAAGTAGGATTAATTAGGGAAGAAAAATTGAATTTCACACTATCCATGAATAAAATTGTAAAGAAAGAGAAGCAAAATGTGGAATAATTGACAGAGAAAAAGATGAAAAAACTTGAACCAGAGTGAAAAAGTTATAAAGGGAGAGAGAATACCTTTTTTTGCCCACTTTTCTTACGTTGGACCATCAATACATGTGGCAAATATGTATGGAACCTCTTAAAACTCTTGCTCGTCACATATCATAGTTCTCCCTCATGCATGATAAAAAAATTTGGTGGGTGCCGGAGAATCCAAAAATTATGCATAGGTCCGCCCCTGGTTTTTGGGATTTTTCTTTCATTTTTATACAAAATTCAATCTAGTAAATGGAATTGAAATCAGTTGTCTACATTTTCCTGTTAAAATGGTCTTCTAGTTCACTGAAATTTTACTTTTTTGCATGGAAGATTCAACCTGATGATGTATTTTCTATCAAAGGATTAAATGTGGTTGGTGGTTTAGATAACATTTCTTTGTTTGCTTTTTGGTTCAGTGAATATCTTGTAAGAAATGGTCTAAGGAATAGAAAGGTAATCTAGGTAAAAAGACCAAATAGACATCTACAGTAGGTCAATTGGTAGAGGTGCTATTGAGATCTTTGGGGATGAATCACCAAACAACTCTTCCAAAGCTCCAACGCACATGGGGAGACTGGCTGCCGTTGCTGGTGGTCGTAGTGGTATTGGAAGGATTGATTTTGGTTCCCCAAGAAATAGGCGTAGGCGAAACTCAATTCAAACTCCGACCATAAAACATTTCGCAGTAATCCAGGAGAGAAATTGCTGAGGAAAAATGGGTTAATTTCTTTTGGACGAAAGCACATGGTACGTATCGTCTGACTGTAGGTTATATACATATCATTTTCAATAGTTCGGGGATATATATACACCCAAAATTAAACGGTAAAGATACAAAGACCTCAAAAATATAATGAAGAATATTTACGTACCATTTTAATAGTTCGAAGATATATATGACCTTTTTCAGTTCTTATTTACTAGTATGCATATGATCTAACAGTGTATCACATATAGGTTTTTATGTCTTTAGGTTTTGGGTTTTGTTTTATTTTTCTCCTTATATTGATATGGTTTCGTGAAGTTTTTACTTGATTTTTACTGTTGCAGCTAATGATATCAACAAAGTTTTTGATCTTTGCTTGAAGAATAATAATACTGAAAAATTTTTAAACGTCTCTTCTCATCTCACAAGTGTTATATGATAAGCTTGAATAGATTTAAAGCTCATCATAAACATATCTTCCTGATAAAGTAGTCACTTATGAATGAAAAGGGAATTGATTTTGAAGAAAACTGCGTGTTTATAATTTATTATGTAAGATGAGCAATCAAATTGGTAATATTTCTCAATTTTGTTTTTGAGACCTCATCGTATGTTCTCCTGAGCATACATGTGTGTTGTTAACCATAATTTTCCTTATATAAATATAATTATAGATTCTTTTGATTAGAGTTATCAATATGGGTCGGCCCAATTCATTCTGGTTAGTTCGCACAAAACTTTGGAGTTTGACAAATTAGGTCAGGCTGGCCCACCAAAATAATGGGCTAGAAAACACCAAGTTCAAACCATCACCCTGTGGGCTGCGGGCCTCACGGGTCAGTCCACTTTTTTTAAAAAGGGCAAAATTCAAAAATAGCATACTTATCCTCTTAATTATGAATTTCACAGCAATAGTTTCATAATTACATAATATAATAAGTTGTATTTTATATATTTGCAAACTATTGCTATAAAAATACAAATACATATGATTTTACTGTCCTTATGATCGATATGTATTTTGTATTTTTGCAAACTGTTGCTAAAAAAATACAAATACATACAAATACATATGCTACAAAATGTAATTTGATAAAAGTGTTGCTATTTTTTGTAATTTAATACTTAAGTATGTTACTTTTTGTATTTTTTTCCTTTAAAAAAATACTCCTATTACTACTATAGCATCAGAATCATCACTCAGCATTGGAGGACGTGTTTTCACCAAATATAGAAGTTGCATCCATCATGAAAATGTTCAAATACTTGTCACTACTCAAAACTGATTGCACGGTTTCTGTCAAATTGGTAATATTCTATGTATATGTAAAATATTATTAGTTCTTGAATTTTATTATTTCTTAATGTTTAATTAATTAATATTGTATATAAATTATAGATGAAAATAATTACTGCTATATAGAAAGGTGAAGCAAGGGACAACCAAGGGCAATGTAGTAAATTTACCCTAACAAATATCCTATTTCTCTGGCTCTAGAACCATCCGTTTTTCTCATACTCAGTCCACACACAAACAATCGTATACTATTTCATTTTTCTCCTTGTATACACGTATCACTTTTTCCTCTTCTTTGTTTCTCGACGTTCTTTTCTAGATCCATTTGATTTGATTATCTCCAAAAGTTACAACTTACGCCTACAAATTCTTCAACGTGGAATTGGGTTTTGGCTAGCTATATTTAAGCTTGATTTTACTCTATTCAAGGTAATTTTGTGGTTTAGATAAAATCACAATTGAAAACCCTAAATCGATCGAAGTCAGTGGCTATTCAAAATCCTGTAAGTTGTTCATTTCTTGGTGCTTCAAGTTGAATTTCAAGTAATTTAATGTAAAGTTTGTTGGTTTTGAAGGGTATTTTGTTTCTGTGTCTTAAGAGAAAAAAATCAAAAAAATTTGAAAAAAAACTCTCAACTGTTTTAACTTTCTATGTGTGATTTGCGGAAAGCTAGGTCTAGGAATTTTGTTTGAGTCATATTTGAAAATTAATACTGGTAGTTCTTTGTGTGATTTGAAAATTTATTGTTTGGGTGAACTTTTGCCTTCTAGGTGTTTGTGGAAATTCTCCAACGATGCAACCTCTTTCAATAACAATTTTCTTGTGTAGGTTAAAGCTCTGTTGCAATTGTCGCTATAGAGTCTGAAGGTATTTACAACTTCTTCGTTCACATGCAATTGTGACCCCCATAAACTTAAAAGTCCTGTATTTTGATCATTGATAGATTGGTTTAGTGAAATATTGGTAGTTTAGGGATTCAACAAAGTGGAAATTAACTACAATTAAGATGTGGGTAATTTGAGATCTTGTACTAATTTGGTTTTTCTAGGATTTAAGTTAGTGGCAATTTAGTAATACTTGGGGACTAGGAAACTGAGTTTTTGTACTGATGTGGGTAGTCTACTAAATTAAAAAATTGAGATTTTGGATTTAAGGACATGTTGTGCTCCCTCCATCGCAAAATAAGTGTTACCTTAACCAAAAATCATGTGCATTAAGAAATCAACAAGTACAATGTGTAGTTTACAAAACTATTAAGGGTATAGTTGAAAAAATGTACTAAGTTTTGTCTTGAATTCCTAAGCTAACATTTATTTTGTGATGGAGGGAGTATGTCTCTTCTTTTAAAAAAAAATTGTTTTAATTGAATATTGATTGGTTCATAGACTAGGTTCTAGCATCATGGGACTGGATAAAACCTCTGATAAACCTTTATTCCCTGCAACCTAAATATTGCAAAATAGACCCTATATGAGCAGGTAGCTGTTGGAGCTATGAATGGTCAGTTTATTGATGTGGCAAAGGTAAATACAAATTTCCAGTTATCGTGAACTAAAATTTTGTTCCCTCTTTGAGGTTCACTTGGGAGATGTACATGGTTTTCCCGTTTAGTTTATTTTAGAATTTTTTGAGTTGCAAAAGTCATGTAAATAGAAGTTTAATCAAATGATCGCAGATTCTTCTTATCTCAATATGTTTCCTTAATAAAGATTCCTAGATAGCAAAAATCAACAGTTTATACAGTACAATAATGTAAAATGTATCATACCGTACCCGAGAGCATAGCTATGATTGGACTATGTGTAATTTGAAGAGAAATATTCTGGCACAATTTAATATTTAAAGGATGTCACACAACAACAAATTGCCATTGTTTATCCAAATCTAAAAAAAATAGTTATTTGACTGTTATTTCCTATAAAGGTGTAGATTTACACTTACAATTACTCAACTATGTGGTTAAATTTACTTAGTTATGAAGTAAATGTGACCATGTAGTCAACCATATTCACCAAGATGCATTAGCCATTTTTCATATCATGTTCTCTCTTCATTTGATTCATATGTGTTAGAGATTGTCTTATGAAGCTCTCGCCGCTTTATGATTATGTGGAAAATCATTTGAAATTTTTGTTGTGGAAACTTCTGCAGGACTGCATAAAGGTTTTGCAAAGAAAGTTTCAAGGAAGAAAAAGGGTTGGTCAGTTCTCTTTGATCTATAAATATGTATGCTTATGGTCTTGATTTTTTGTTGCTTGCATTTTCTTCACCTGTGGCCAGCAACTTGAATCACTATGTTGGTACAACTTATATCAGAATAATAGAATTATTATTGTCAAGCTGAATGAATTTCATGGAAGCAAAGTGAAATTGATCACACTAATATGCAACCTTATCCCATAACATCGAAATTGGGATAAACGGAGAACATTTTATCACTTATGGGATAGGGTTGTATATTAGTGCGATCAGTTTCACTTTGCTTCCATGAAAATTTGGAATGTTTCGAGTTTGCGTGTATGTCACAGGAGCAAGAAAGAAAGGAAAAAAGATAAACTCCCAAAATTTCCTAGTTCTGGTTCGAAAAATCTGCTTAATTCAAATACTATGAGCAATTCTCAAATATTTCATCAGCTCATCCAAGGAGAATCTCCTGTACAAGCCAAAATCAAATTTCTCTTATTTTGCAGACCTTGCATTGGCATCTCCGAAAGATTACCACATTGAGGGACAAGGCTCATTGCTTCAAAAAAGAATCATGTTCTTATCTTTACTATCAAAGATAACTGCTTAGCAACTCATTAAATATCCTGATTAGATTTGAGCCTTCTGGTTATCTCATTTTTCTCTGATCTATTCACCTTATGTCGGTGCCTTCAGAAATGTCCTTATGCCTGGTGACCCTTACATGAAATGAAGAAATCATAAGAAGAGTGTTAAAGAAAGCAATTTGTCTTCTGATATGTGCCTCTTTTTTTATTCTCTGAAAAACCTTAGTACCCACATATTCTTGCGTGTGTTAGTGGATGATTGAAGATTAGAAAGGAATAATTTATTCCAGGGACAGTCATCTAAACTAAATATCCTCAATTAAGCTTTTAAGCTAGAGCATAGATCAAATTAAACCATGATTTTACTTAATAGCTACTCAAGGTTGATGTATCAATTTGGTGTTGATATTCGGTCAATAGTAAGGGAATGGAAGCTCAAGGTTACACGAGCCATTATTTATGTACATATCTAGTAAAACTAAATAAATGAATGATCACAATGAGTTGATTTTGACACTTTACCCAATAAAGTTTCAATCTTTATCTGATTCTGATAAATCAGAAGCTTACCCATTTTATTTCACTCTATATTCTTTTCATTTACATAGAATTTTTCTGTATTTTTTATCTTAGTTTAAAGCTCGGATTAGTGTCATTATGTTATATTATTAGTGTTCAACATTATTGTTCTTTTGGGTTGGAAGGCGACTTTCTTTTGGTTCTTTATACTTTTGCTTGTTATGGGAAAGTACATGATTTTAATGTGAATCTTAATAACTCGATTGGTTGGCTATTCGATATATGACGAATCTTAATAGCTCGGTTAGTTGATGGCCCCTTTGTTGGTGAGGTCATATAAGATGAATCTTAATATCTCGGTTGGTTTATGATGCCAACTTTCACCTTTTTGGTGAGCGCATATAAGGTGAATCTTAATAGCTCGGTGAGTTGATTGCCTTGATGAGGGTTCCATTTCCCACCTTGTAGTCCTCTCTCCTCATTTTCCCTTCCAGAAAAAGAAAAATTATAGTTTTATCTATTTTGTACTATTTTTGTACATCTTACTAAATGACCCCTAAGTGTTTACTGAAATATGAATATTATGAATGTATTTAAGTAGTATTGATTAAGTGGGAATGAATCTATGTGTAAGCATATATATTATACTCCCTTTCGTTTCAAGTTGATTGTGGTCTTTTGGCATGACAAAGAGTTTATGCAAGAAAAAAATTGAATCTTGCCATCATAAATTAAAGATATATTGATTGTATTCAATCTTTTTTTTTTAATTTTATGATTTTAAACATATTATGCACAAAGTTAGAATTAAAGAGTTGTCAAAAATGAAAAATAACATTTAAAAAAAAAATTAGAAAGGAAAGTAGGACAAAAAATTCAAATAGAGGGAGTGCTTTTATTTTCTATTATTTGATAAGTATCTTCCTTCAATGATTAGATATATTTTTTCTTTTTGGCTAAATGATTAGATCTATTTGTATTATTTATAATAGTTAAAACCAACTTATGGTAGTTTTAAAATGAAGTTTTTGTTGTTTTTTATGGAGTTAGCTGCTTTATAAGGAGAATGACTGGCTATTGCATGCACCAAATTAGTTAGTATCAGACTAATTTAATGAGTCATTAAGCGACCAAGCATGTAATGAGAAGTTATTATTAATTAAAATCACCCTTTAGAGTAGGCGGTGAGCTAAATTCAGCACATTTACCATTCCACTGTACCTGATGCTAACTCTAAAGCTGCTGCTTTTCTTTTCTGGCACTAACTTGTCCACTGTAAGAACTCCCCAGTAGTATGATGGCAATAACATTACGTCATCTGGGGCTTATTCTATATGACTATATCTCAGTTGCCTGCATCATGTGCTCATTTTATTTGCTCTTGGTAACTGCAATCAAGAGACAAAAAAGATATGCTATATGTTGTCTCTTACTCTTGGACAATGGTTAATGGTGTTAAGAGCAAGTTTCTATGCTAAATCGTGTTCAGAGTATTACTGAAAAATGTATGATACTTTAGGGATAACTGACAGGATATATGATTTCAACTTGATTGATGTTGAGGTGTCTCATTGTTACTGACTTCAGGGGGTGAAAGAGTGTGTAAATCAAGCTGAAATTGGTTTTATGATGTCTCCAATCTACCATCCAGCGATGAAGATTGTCAGACCTATCAGGAAAAAACTGAAAGTAAAGATAGTGTTCAACATCTTGGGACCTATGTTGAACCCAGCAAGAGTGTCATTTGCTGTCATAGGTGTATAGAAAGATGACCTGGTATGTTTTTTAGTTTGGTTACACTAATACCATACATTCTATGAATGTGAATTTAAGAATGTTGTAACACAATTTTTTAAACTCGGGTGCTAATTTTCTGGTGTTATCTCTCTTTTGTCCTATGGTTCTTGCTTCCTAAACCCGTTATTGTGTTCTTCTTAGTGCTACATTTATTTGATGAATGAAACATCTCTTATTATCCATAAAATGGCTAAAGCAGTACAGAGATTTGGCATGAAAAGAGCATTGGTTGTTCACTCGGAAGGCCTAGATGAGACGAGTCCTCTTGGTATGGTCCTTTTCCATGCCTCTAATATATCTATTGTGTTCAGAAATTTCATTCATGATCTTTTTATTGTTGACTTTGCTTGTTTATTTTGAGTAATTACATCTGGGCACTTACATCCTATTACGTATGATAGTTCGTTTCACAGGCCGTGGATTAGTCCTTGATGTCACACCAGATAATATTGAGAAGTTCTTCTTTGATTCATGTAAGTAACCATTTAATATCAGGATCAGTTAGAACTTCTTTTTTTATTTTAAATTGTTTTTGGGTGCAAGATTTCTTAATCGTATTGCTTCGCACAGATAACCAATGAATGGCGCTCTAAATATATATTGCAGAACTCTGCACTAAAGATTGTTCCATTATGTTTGATGTTTTTTTAGTAGTTATTTAACATTTTCTCTTTGAAATTTTTTTTTGACATGATTATCCTTCAATAGTGAACTTTGGCATCCCTCGCTGCACTCTTGAAAGTTTGCGAGGTGAAAGTCTAGAGTACAATGCAGAGATGCTCAGACATATGCTCTCAGGAGAAAAAGGGTTGATTGTTGATGCATTTGTAAGTTTCTTCAATAGGTTGTTAGGAGAAATAGACATATCTTGTTTCCATTTTCAATAGATTCTTTTCACCTCGAAGTTCTTACGTTATCTATCAAATAACTCCACAGGCGCTAAATGCATCAGCTGCTCTCTTGGTAAGGGTGGAAGAGATTTGTCATGATTGCCCTTTCAACTGAAAATA